>NW_028151648.1:62500-70920 GCF_964638095.1 Poromitra crassiceps | reverse complement strand
CAGCCGTCCAGCCCTCCATCTTTGCTCTCAAACAGGAAGGATTCCTCCCTGTCGATATCAATTCCCCCTCTCCACACGTCCAGTGCCCTGTCCTTCTGCTTCATATTCTCATTCTCTCGCTCCATCCCCACTCTCCATCCGTCCATGTCCTTCAAAAACATGGATTCCTCTTTCTCTCTCTCCATCCCGCTTCTCCACCCGTCCATTCCAAAATCTTTCTTCTGCGTGATAAACGTCTCGTCCTGCTCCGCCTCCGCCCCTCCCCGCCACACCTCCAGCCTTCCCTCCCTCTTCTCCAAAAGAAGTGGCTCTTCCCTCCCTCTCTCCATCACGCCTCTCCACTCTTCCATCTCTCCGTCTCTCTTCTGAGGGAGAAACGACTCGTCCCGCTCTCGCTCGGCTCCTGCCCTCCACTCCTCCATCATGCCGTCCCTTTTCAAGAGGAACGCCTCTTCCTTCTCTCTGTCCTGGCCTCCTCTCCATCCTTCTACAGTCGCCTCCCTCTGTTTCATCAGCAGCGGCTCTTCCAGAGCCTTGTAGAGCGGCTCCGACTCCTGGGGCGGAGGCGGAGGAGGAGGGGGCAGGGGCCTGTCGCGGTAACGTTCCCTCTCCCTGTCTCTCTCCCTGTCCCTCTCCCTGTCCCTCTCCCTGTCTCTCTCCCTGTCTCTCTCCGCCCCGCCACTCAACTCCACCGCCGCGCCGCGGTGGCGCGACAGCGTGCCGGCCGGGGCGCGGCTGAGCGTGGCGTAAGGCCGGGCCTGGACGTCGGGGGGACGCGCCTGCTGCCTGTCCAGGAGTCCGCGGCGACCCAGAGTGCCTTGCAACGGCAACCTCTCCCCGTCCTTGAGCGGATCGCGAGAGTCGGAAGCGTCTCCGGAAACGAGGCGAGCGTGCGTCCAGCCGTCCTGTAAGCGCGGCGCGGTGGCGTGATCCTGTCCGCGCGCCGCGCAGTGCGTTTCGGGCTCTTGTGTCTGGTGCCGGCTGCCGTGGGTCCACCCGTCCTGCGCGTTGTGCCGCGTGTGCGTCTGCATGGTGGCGGCCCAGCCCTCCTGGGGCTGCTGCGAGTGGCGGGTCAGCGTGGCGGCGTGCGTGAGAGCCGCCGGACGCTCGTGGTGCTGCTGAGGCCGCGCCAGGCTGCCGTAGCGCTCGGGGGGAACGGGCATGGGCACCTGGGGCCTGAGGTTGCTCTGCACCAGCTCCGAGATGATCATCTTCTCCAGCGCCGCGGCGTCAGACAGGTTCCTGCGCATCCCGGTGGCGCCGCTGCCCAGGTCTGCAGCTCCGTGGGGGGTGAGCAGGGCCGGGGAGACGTCGTCGTCCCCTCCTCCCATCCCCCCGACTCCCCCCTCCCCCCTCAGAATGTCGGCGCTGCCCACCACCCCGGCCCGGGACCCGGGTCCGGCTCCCAGACCGTGCAGGGTGAAGGTGTTGGGGGTGTAGCCCCCGTTGAGACACACACTGTCTAACCCACAGGACTCCTGGCTCTGGGACACAGCACCCTCTGTTAGGAGGAACAGGAAACATGTCAGTCACAGCAGGAGGACTGTTCAACCATAAAAGGTGCAAATCATTGAAAGATATTGACATGAGTGAACGTATGAATGAATGGGCAGAGATTTTCGGAGTTAATGTGCACACTGAGTGCCCCTGGCAGTACCAAGAACTGATTTGGGTAATACCAATATTCTTTGATGAAATGTTATATAGTCAAATGGAAGAGATGTTCATTTTATGTGTCTTCATGATTTATGCATTAGTTACTGTGTGCACATTTCCATAATGCACAGATATGCTCTATGAATTGAACCACACAGTACACAATGATCTGAGAGTGAGCACAATAAAGGAGAGCTCATACTCGGCTTGATTCTGAAGGTTCCTATTGGTCCACGTTAAGACAGAAAGACAGGAAGGAGAAAGGGGCAAAAAACAATCAAAAAAAGACACACACATTTCAAAGTCCAAAACTAAAAATGTTACACTGCACTGGCATAAAACATGCACAAGTGTTACACAAACAGAAAAACAGCAAACTACACAGCCATTTTTTTGGTAGGTACAAACACACAGAGGACAGGGTAAAGTACTGAGGACAGGGTAAAGTACTGAGGACAGGGTAAAGTACAGAATACAGGGTAAAGTACAGAGGACAGGGTAAAGTACAGAGGACAGGGTAAAGTACTGAGGACAGGGTAAAGTACTGAGGACAGGGTAAAGTACAGAGGACAGGGTAAAGTACTGAGGACAGGGTAAAGTACTGAGGACAGGGTAAAGTACTGGGGACCGGGTAAAGTACTGAGGACAGGGTAAAGTACTGGGGACAGGGTAAAGTACTGAGGACAGGGTAAAGTATTGAGGACAGGGTAAAGTACTGGGGACAGGGTAAAGTACTGAGGACAGGGTAAAGTACTGAGGACAGGGTAAAGTAGTGAGGACAGGGTAAAGTATTGAGGACAGGGTAAAGTACAGAGGACAGGGTAAAGTAGTGAGGACAGGGTAAAGTACTGAGGACAGGGTAAAGTACTGGGGACCGGGTAAAGTACTGAGGACAGGGTAAAGTACTGAGGACAGGGTAAAGTAGTGAGGACAGGGTAAAGTACAGAGGACAGGGTAAAGTACAGAGGACAGGGTAAAGTACTGAGGACAGGGTAAAGTACTGAGGACAGGGTAAAGTACTGGGGACAGGGTAAAGTACTGAGGACAGGGTAAAGTACAGAGGACAGGGTAAAGTACTGAGGACAGGGTAAAGTACTGAGGACAGGGTAAAGTACTGGGGACAGGGTAAAGTACTGAGGACAGGGTAAAGTACTGAGGACAGGGTAAAGTACAGAGGACAGGGTAAAGTACTGAGGACAGGGTAAAGTACAGAGGACAGGGTAAAGTACTGGGGACAGGGTAAAGTACTGAGGACAGGGTAAAGTACTGAGGACAGGGTAAAGTACTGAGGACAGGGTAAAGTACTGAGGACAGGGTACAGATGACAGGGTAAAGTACTGAGGACAGGGTAAAGTACTGGGGACAGGGTAAAGTACAGAGGACAGGGTAAAGTACAGAGGACAGGGTAAAGTACAGAGGACAGGGTAAAGTACTGAGGACAGGGTAAAGTACAGAATACAGGGTAAAGTACAGAGGACAGGGTAAAGTACTGAGGACAGGGTAAAGTACAGGGGACAGGGTAAAGTACTGGGTGAGAGTGGCGAGAGCAGTGAGGTGTACCTGTAGCGGTGAAGGGCTGGGTGTATCCCTGCGCCAGCAGAGTGTCGTAAGGAGACGCTCCAGGATGGGTCTGCAACACCGGGTTAGTCAGGAAGTGGTTCCCCAAAGCAGCTGGAGACGGAGAGGGAGATAAAAAGAAATGCAAACATCAACCATGAACAAATAAATATAAATGTTTTTGAAAGATGAAATGATAGCATGAAAAATGTGATAAAAAAAAAAGAGAGAAGTAGAATAAAAAATGAATGTACCTCGGTTAAGTGTCGGAGTATTGTTAACATCTGCAGCGATGAAGGACGATTCGGTCTGTCTGCGAACAGTGTCGTTCCACATCCTCCTGATACGACTCTGATAACAGATACATTATTATTATTATACATTATATATTATTATTATTACACACAGGGTCAAGTTGGACGTTGGAGAGAGAGAGAGCAGTAGAGAAAGAGGGAGAGAGAGACATGACGCTGCACTGTACCTGTCTGTTAGCAGTGGCCCTGCGACCCTGGCTGCTGCTGTAGCGGCTGTTGGACCGCAGGGCGGCGCCCTTCACTGAGTCAGGAGAGCTGGAGGAGGAGGAGCCACAGCACTGGGAGAGACGCAGGCATCGCCCATAGTCCTTCTGGCCCTACACACAACAACAGATTGACATAGCCGTGATTAAAGATACTTTAAAGTCCCCCTCCACTCAAAAATATGTTTTTCCCCCCAATATTCCTTGCAGAATGCAGAATGATGTGTGTGCAGAGTTTGACACTAGAAGGCTGTTTTCACAAATGTCTGCTGAAAGTGGAAAGTTTCTCTGTGCTCACTGAAAATTGTCCAATTTCAGGGGCTGGTGCCTTTGAGCATGATTTCTGACATCACAAATAGTTTGGAAGACAAGATAAGATAAGAGAGATAAGATCATCCTTTATTCGTCCCACAAGGGGACATTTCAGTCACTACAGCAGCAAGTGGACAGGGTTAAAAAAAGAGACAGCCACATAATACCACATACAGTCAACAGTAAAAAACAGAATATAGCAAGTACACAAGTAAAAAATTGCATTAAAAAAAGTACAAAATGACATTAAAAGTGCTGGATAAAAGTGCCTTTAGTAGCTAATTGAGAGGAGCAATGTAAAACCATTGTACACTCAAGAATGTACAGAATCGAAAAGTCTGACAGCCACTGGGAGGAAAGAACTCCGGAAACGCTCCCTCACACACTTTGGGTGGACGAGTCTGTTAGTGGTGAGGGAGCTCTCCAGGGCTGTCACAGTGTCGTGCAGAGGATGGGTCTCCAGGGCTGTCACAGTATCGTGCATTGGATGGGTCTCCAGGGCTGTCACAGTATCGTGCAGAGGATTGGTCTCCAGGGCTGTCACAGTGTCATGCAGAGGATGAGTCTCCATGGCTGTCACAGTGTCATGCAGAGGATGGGTCTCCAGGGCTGTCACAGTGTCATGCAGAGGATGGGTCTCCAGGGCTGTCACAGTGTCATGCAGAGGATGGGTCTCCAGGGCTGTCACAGTGTCGTGCAGAGGATGGGTCTCCAGGGCTGTCACAGTGTCATGCAGAGGATGGGTCTCCAGGGCTGTCACAGTATCGTGCAGAGGATGGGTCTCCAGGGCTGTCACAGTGTCGTGCAGAGGATGGGTCTCCAGGGCTGTCACAGTGTCATGCAGAGGATGGGTCTCCAGGGCTGTCACAGTGTCGTGCAGAGGATGGGTCTCCAGGGCTGTCACAGTGTCATGCAGAGGATGGGTCTCCAGGGCTGTCACAGTGTCATGACTCATGCAGAGGATGGGTCTCCAGGGCTGTCACAGTGTCATGCAGAGGATGGGTCTCCAGGGCTGTCACAGTGTCATGACTCATGCAGAGGATGAGTCTCCAGGGCTGTCACAGTATCGTGCAGAGGATGGGTCTCCAGGGCTGTCACAGTGTCATGCAGAGGATGGGTCTCCAGGGCTGTCACAGTGTCGTGCAGAGGATGGGTCTCCAGGGCTGTCACAGTGTCATGCAGAGGATGGGTCTCCAGGGCTGTCACAGTGTCATGACTCATGCAGAGGATGGGTCTCCAGGGCTGTCACAGTGTCATGACTCATGCAGAGGATGGGTCTCCAGGGCTGTCACAGTATCGTGCAGAGGATGGGTCTCCAGGGCTGTCACAGTGTCATGCAGAGGATGAGTCTCCAGGGCTGTCACAGTGTCGTGCAGAGGATGGGTCTCCAGGGCTGTCACAGTGTCGTGCAGAGGATGGGTCTCCAGGGCTGTCACAGTGTCGTGCAGAGGATGGGTCTCCAGGGCTGTCACAGTGTCGTGCAGAGGATGGGTCTCCAGGGCTGTCACAGTGTCATGCAGAGGATGAGTCTCCAGGGCTGTCACAGTGTCGTGCAGAGGATGGGTCTCCAGGGCTGTCACAGTGTCGTGCAGAGGATGGGTCTCCAGGGCTGTCACAGTGTCGTGCAGAGGATGGGTCTCCAGGGCTGTCACAGTGTCGTGCAGAGGATGGAAGTTGTTCTCCATCAGAGAGGCCAGTTTTGCTCTCATCCGCCACCCACCACTGAGTCCAGGCAGGCAGCCTAGGACAGAGCTGTCCTTACGGATCAGACAATCCCTGAAGTCCAATATTCAACTTACCTTCCTACTACTTCCTACAACTTACCCTTACCTATTCAAGCCTCCACTGAACATACACTGAGAATGGACTTTGTAGTGAAGGAGGGAACTTCTTGAGTCCAGCAGTTACACTTTTGAAATGAAATATATTTGTATATTTATAGATTCTGGAATGTGTACTGAGGAAAAAGGAGTAGGCCTAGATGTATTTTTAAGGATTTTCACAAGATAATTGAACTTTCTTTGTGGAAAAAACATATCAGACATAAATTATTATTCAAAGTAGAGTATTTTATATACATGTTAAAACATGTCAGGAGGGGATTTTTAAGTGTAAAGACAAACACTTGTGATTACATAAGAACACACACACACACACACACACACACACACACACACACTCACACATAGACCCACCTTCCTGGTGAGCGTGCAGTGCAGTATAGTGATGAGCAGACCCTGGGCTGTGTTGAGGGAGGAGAAGAGGTAGGCCAGGAGCAGAGAGGGGGCTGAGAGGAAGACCAGGCCGGATGACCAGGTCACACTCTGCAGGAAGAGCAGGGTGAGGGAGCCCACTGCCCACGCCCTGCATGGGAGACAGACAGGAGACAGGGGGGGTTTAGACAGGAGAGTGGAGCAGGAGTAGATATCAGACTGAACTGTCAACTCGTTGCACTCCATTTCCTTCTTCAGTCTGACCTTGCCTCCACTCGAACGGCTTTCCATAGAGGAAATAACCCCAGGGGAATTTGATTCTCCCGAACCAATCACTTAGAGACCAATAACGTATTCACCTGGATACAATGCAGTGGGGAGAACAAGGCGGGAATGTCTTCAAAGCAGAATGCTGTTTGGATTTCAAAGTAATTGGTACCTTTAACAAATTTTAAACAGCCTCGATAGCGGCATCTATTGGTGTCGCCATTGTTATTAGGTGGTCCGACGCACTTTGACAACAGCTTGACTGCTTATTGACGCTGATTGGCTAATCGTTAGTCACAGGGATTCGAAGGTGTGGACCCAGGCACGGGCAGGAGGGAACGTGTGGACCCAGGCACGGGCAGGAGGGAAGGTGTGGACCCAGGCACGGGCAGGAGGGAAGGGGAGACAGAAGTCAACTCTGTTTGAGAGCTTCAGGGCCGCGTTATCCATGGATTGCATTTGTGATGGAAAAATTGTTTGTAATGATACGATACGATACAACTTTATTGTCAGCTCACACTGAAATTTGTTTTGCCTCCATGGCATCACCGTTCACAATACAGACATGTGTGTATAGGGTGACCTATAAGATGTTTGCCAAACTATGCTATTGGATGTTTTGGACCCAGACAGGAGTTTCAGTTCTATATGAAACCCACCCGTAACATCAGACTACCAAGAGACCCCTGTTGTAAAACGAGGATGTGTACCTGTCTATGGCTGGTTTCGTGTCCTTTTGATATATCATGAAACCACATGTTCGTGCAGGAACGCACGTACACAGGGGAACTTCCCTCTTTCTTAGAGCCTGCTTACTGTATAAAAAGTCTCACCCTGTGAGGAGGAGGCAGTTTTCTCAATGACAAGCAACCTGTTTTAAGTTGTCTCAATGAGATTGCTCAAATCTGCAGATTAATAAATACTTCATTTACTTTCATGAGTGCTATGTGACATTTTCTTCTCTGGACTTGCTCGTTTGCTGAGGTTACTGTTTTTTCCACAACACATTTTACCTTTTTTTTTACTGAAAAGTCAAAGCTAATGAATTGAACTGAGCCTCTTTATCCTTAGATCTACACAGGAGTTCCCTAAACAGATCAACATGGCTTTGCAATACTGACCTCAGGTTGTCGTGGCGACTGGAGTCTGGCTTCAGGGCAGCGGAGCTGTGCATTTTATGGAGGGTCATCACCAAGACAACCAGGTTCAGCTGAGGTCAAATAAATGAAAAGATCACATATTGTAAATTGACTGCATTTAACAGCGCTTTTCTAGTCTGACAACCAATCAAAGCGCTTTACAACACATGCCTACCTGTACATTCACACACACACACACATTCATACAGCGTTGGTGGCAAGCTACCATGCAGGGCGATGGCGCAACCATCAGGAGCAATTTGGGGTTCAGCATCTTGCCCGAGGACACTTCAACATGCGGACTGGAGGAGCCGGGGATCGAACCACCGACCTTCTGACCTGATTAGTGGACGACCAGCTCTACCTCCCGACTTTGACCTCCTTCCTCAAGACGTGTCATGACAGATATGAAAGGATTGTAATTGTTTTTCTTTTTTTTAATTATTGTATCTGAGTGTAAAGTCTCACCGTTATTATGACAGCTACCGGTCCTAGGAAACTCCAGATGAAGTAATTGTCTGTCCGTAGCCAACACCTACATCCACACACACACACACACACACACACACACACACACACACACACACACACACACGCATGCACGCACAAATTCGCATACACACAAATCAAAGGAAAATTGAGACATCTCAAATAACAAAGGCACCTGACACAAGAATACACATACACATATTTTTTCAAGTGGACTTTTCTATCAATAAAGTCGAGTCGACATCGATTATTCGTCACGTGGTGCAGTGT
>NW_028151648.1:55000-57500 GCF_964638095.1 Poromitra crassiceps | reverse complement strand
CACGCGGGAACGCCCAGTTTCCAATCCTTAGTTAGGATTTGGAATTTGCATTCTAATTCAATTCTGACGTGAAGTCATTGTAGTTTGAACAACACACCTGCAGGTGTCTGAGAGTGAAGATGACGGGTTCAGAGAGGTAGACTCTGTTGGAACCTCTATGGACGGAGGCGGAGATGACATGGGAGTTGACCACCAGGCTCCGACCCCTGACCTCCGACCCCTGGCCCAGCCCCAGGCCCAGCCGCAGAGTGGAGTTCTGGGTGGTCAGGAAGGAGCCCAGGTTCTTATAGAGAGACAGGACCAACTTCACCTGGCCTGGAGACCAAACGACAGGGGGGAATTCATGACGTGGTAAAGAGAGGGGTAACAGAGTATGCATTTATACTTACTACTACTTGTAAAAAAAAAAATACTACTTATTAAAAAAAAAAAATCCCAAAGCTGGTTGAACGGGGCCAAGCGGGTACCAAAATGTGATAAGTTAAGTTAGTTAAGTTATCCTTTATTTATCCCCTTGGGGAAATTCATCCTCTGCATTTGACCCATCCTCTACTAGGAACCTTCCTAGAACTAGGAGCAGTGGGCAGCCACTGTGCAGCGCCCGGGGACCAACTCCAGTTCTTTTGCCAGGACCTTGGTCAGGGGCACTGACAGGAGTATTAACCCTAACATACATGTTTTTCTTGATGGTGGGAGGAAACCGGAGCACCCGGAGAAAACCCACACGGACACGGGGAGAACATGCAAACTCCACACAGAAAGGACCTGGGACGGACCGGGGTTCGAACCCGGGACCTTCTTGCTGTGAGGCAACAGTGTTAACCACTGAGCCACCGATGTGCCGTGATGTGAAAAGACTGCATACAGCACTACCGATTGGTCCGAGAGAATCATGCTGCGTACACATATGCTAATCTGCTAATGTTAGCTCTAACTATCTGAATATTTACGTTACACTAAGGTGACCAGATTTCACAAAATTAAAATCGGGGACATTTCCAGTCCGGCAATCAATATATCATTAAAATATCCAATGTTATTACCTATGAAATAAAAAAGGGGGATGATTCCGGTTTCATTTATTTTGCCCATGGCTGTTGTACCGAAAAGAGACTCATGGGTACTCATAGAATCCATTCTCATTCAGATATCTTGAGGTGAGAGCGGTCAGGGGTCCCCTTTGAAATTGACCATGCCGGTTTTTCGAAATTCATTATTTAGCCTCCCTTCCTTCCCAACAAGGTAGCATGGCATTGTTTGGTCCCGATGGATGCTGTAGGTCTTACAGTTTCATGGCCTATAAGTATCTTCACTCTAGATTTAAGAATGAGCCCACTAGAGCTAGAGTCATATCGGCCGCAGACGCCAGTAGAAAATCGGGGACATTTTCGGGGACAGCTCCAGCCGGGGACAGGTCACCAAAAACGGGGACTGTCCCGGAAAAACGGGGACGTCTGGTCACCTTACGTTACACAGTTTGTTTCACTTTCACAGCACGGCAGTTTCATGTAGCGTTGTGGCGTTGCTATGGGGGCACATTGAGGGGGATACTGTTTGCGGTGGAAAACCAACAGGTGGCGTACTACCAAAAGCGTGTACTGTGTAGAGTACAGAAGAATAGAGGCGATACTACGCAGTATGCAGTCGAAATGCGCCAAAAGATGTAGTATGCAGTATGGCGTGTGCCACAGACCGTTGTTGCTGTACTGTTGCAGGGCCAGCGCTGAAATCTGTAGAATACTGTCGCTGTCGTAGGAGTGAGGGAACGTCAGGTCCTGTATGTCTGCTTCTGTATTCAATACATACACCTCCAGATCTGTGCACAAACACAAACACACGCACACAGATGAGCTGCTAAATCCCACAAACACTTGAGCTACACAGCTAAGAAACAGGCACAAAAGCCACGTACCAACATTAGGCGCCCTGTCACTGAAACGGCCTTCATAGAGGTTGTTAGCCAATAGAAATGCTCCTTTCTCTATGGCATCTAGTAGCAACGATGCAGAACGAGACTGGTCAGCATTGCCCATATCAGCCCAGGAAACCAGAGCCTCAGGACCCAACAGGTTATCAACTGTTTGAACGACCGCCTGAGAGAGAGAGAGGGAGAGAGAGAGAGAGAGAGAGAGAGACATACACACACAGAGTTAAATAATCTCCACTTAATAGTCTGCCTATCTATCTATCTATCTATCTATCTATCTATCTATCTATCTATCTATCTATCTATCTATCTATCTATCTATCAGACACACTACCAGAGTCTCATAGCTTACCTGAACATAAGCTCTACATGTTTTTTCCCTCTTCTGCAGCTGAAAGGGAGAAAAACATCAAGCGTCCATTGTTAGAATCAACATTTCCGTTTTCATTTCCAGTAAAGGTCAAGTGTACCACAGCGCAGACATGTCGTATACCTTGTTGTAATTGCGCGCTGCTGATTCTTTATTGGCCGGTCTCAAGGCCTGCAGCTGGGAGTCCAGAATGTCCAATAGCT
>NW_028151648.1:42500-50000 GCF_964638095.1 Poromitra crassiceps | reverse complement strand
TTTGTTTGCATGTCTGCTCTCTGCTCTTCAAGTCCCCGCCCCCTGCAAAAGACACTCTCAAATCTGATTTGGGTGATCAGCGCGTCCACACTGAAGTCACATCAATCGAAAACAGATGGAAACTACCTCCATATGTGGTTTGGGACAAGTGAGACAAATCAGACTTGGAGCGTCCAGACTCATAAAACCAATCTGGATAAATCATTAATAGGTCATTAAAGTTCACAAATCGGATTTGGCCTCCTAGTGTGAACATGGCCTTAGACTCAACGCCAGACCCATGAGAGTTCTTATGCTGATACACAGAGCTGGAAAGTGCAAGCACTCAATGCAAGTACTTTGTAGTGCTTTTGAGGATTTGTACTTTTAAAGGATTTTGAAAATACTTTTACGCTTACTTGAGTAATTTAAAATGGTAGATATTCTACTATAGTACTTTTAAGTGTACACTGAGTAATGATTAAATTCAGAATTTTCTTGCACACCGCACTATGAAAACAGCACCGTAGCACACAGTAGCATTGGGACTGCTCTTTAACAGGTCACTTCCACATTTAGGGCACCCAAACTGCTGCAGTGGCCAATTCAATTAAATCACACTCAAGACTGGCCAATTGAATTAGACAGGTGTAGACGATCCACAAAATTGTAATGATCCCCACCTTCAAAAAAATCAGAGTTTCATTTGACACTGCTGATAGCCATAGGAAAATGGATGTACATGTATCTGATTGGGATATTGCTGCTGCTAGCATCTCTAGCTCGTCTGGCAAAGCAGAGAATCAATAAACTGAGCATCCCTGGCTGCATCTGCAGTCAGGGACAGCTGTGCAGCATGGATGTGTGGAATGTAATTATTATGGAAGATAATAAACATTTTTAAAGTAACGCAAATGTACTTTCACTTGAATACGTTTAAATCGTGTGTTTTTTCTGTTTTTTTACCTTTTACAGTACTTGAGTTATTTCCTGGACTAGTCATTTTACGTGTACTTAAGTTAATTTTCACAAAAGTAACAATAGTTGTACTTGAGTAGGATTTGTCAGTACTCTTTCCACCTCTGCTGATACACTACGTTAGCTACGCTAACTACATTACTGCATGCTGCAGATCTCTCTCTCTCTCTGGGTCTGGGACACTTCTAGCTCCAAACTGATCTTGGAATCCTGGCCAGCGATTGGTTCCCCAGAAATCCTGGGGGCACCAATCAGATTCCTTTTCTCCCCGTCTACTCTCTAAACCTGTCTCTAGCTCAGGGCCTGATTGGCATGGAGGAGCTGGAGGCATGGAGGAGCTGGGGGCGTGGCTGTCAATCTGAGGGCTACTTGTCCATGGCTAGGAGCTGAAACTATTGTCAGATCATTAAACTCAAGTCCCAACTACAAGTCCCTTTGTATTGCATTATTCCAGAACAATTTCTAAGCCAAGTCTCTATCAAGCCAAGTTCTGAAGCTTAACGTCAGGACTCTATTGCTGTATGTTGCTCGCCTGACTGCCTCCTCTCCTCCTCCTCTTCTAGACTCCTCAAGCCACCACCACCTGGCTATTGCCCTGCCGAGCCTCGGCCACTGCCGGGACGGGTCTCCACCCTGCCTGCCTCCACCTCTGCTGCTCCCTGCCTGCCTCCACCTCTGCTGCTCCCTGCCTGCCTCCAACTCTGCTGCTCCCTGCCTGCCTCCACCTCTGCTGCTCCCTGCCGGCCTCCACCTCTGCTGCTCCCTGCCTGCCTCCACCTCTGCTGCTCCCTGCCGGCCTCCACCTCTGCTGCTCCCTGCCGGCCTCCACCTCTGCTGCTCCCTGCCTGCCTCCACCTCTGCTGCTCCCTGCCTCCACCTCTGCTGCTCCCTGCCTGCCTCCACCTCTGCTGCTCCCTGCCTGCCTCCACCTCTGCTGCTCCCTGCCTGCCTCCACCTCTGCTGCTCCCTGCCTGCCTCCACCTCTGCTGCTCCCTGCCTCCACCTCTGCTGCTCCCTGTCTGCCTCCACCTCTGCTGCTCCCTGCCTGCCTCCACCTCTGCTGCTCCCTGCCTGCCTCCACCTCTGCTGCTCCCTGCCTGCCTCCACCTCTGCTGCTCCCTGCCTCCACCTCTGCTGCTCCCTGCCTCCACCTCTGTTGCTCCATGCCTGCCTCCACCTCTGCTGCTCCATGTCTGCCTCCACCTCTGCTGCTCCCTGCCTCCACCTCTGCTGCTCCATGCCTGCCTCCACCTCTGCTGCTCCATGCCTGCCTCCACCTCTGCTGCTCCATGCCTGCCTCCACCTCTGCTGCTCCATGTCTGCCTCCACCTCTGCTGCTCCATGCCTGCCTCCACCTCTGTTGCTCCATGTCTGCCTCCACCTCTGCTGCTCCATGCCTGCCTCCACCTCTGCTGCTCCATGCCTGCCTCCACCTCTGCTGCTCCATGCCTGCCTCCACCTCTGCTGCTCCATGCCTGCCTCCACCTCTGCTGCTCCATGCCTGCCTCCACCTCTGCTGCTCCATGCCTGCCTCCACCTCTGTTGCTCCATGTCTGCCTCCACCTCTGCTGCTCCCTGCCTCCACCTCTGCTGCTCCATGCCTGCCTCCACCTCTGTTGCTCCATGCCTGCCTCCACCTCTGCTGCTCCATGCCTGCCTCCACCTCTGTTGCTCCATGTCTGCCTCCACCTCTGCTGCTCCCTGCCTCCACCTCTGCTGCTCCATGCCTGCCTCCACCTCTGTTGCTCCATGTCTGCCTCCACCTCTGCTGCTCCATGTCTGCCTCCACCTCTGCTGCTCCATGCCTGCCTCCACCTCTGCTGCTCCATGTCTGCCTCCACCTCTGCTGCTCCATGCCTGCCTCCACCTCTGCTGCTCCCTGCCTGCCTCCACCTCTCCAGTGCCCCTGTAACATCTGCCTTGCTTCAACACCCTTGAACTGTTTCTCTGACTCTGGGTCTGCTTGTGGGTTTCTGGTCCGGGTCCCTAGTTCATGACAGATAGACGTGTGATAGACAGATGGCTTATCCAATCACCTGCCGGGTATTTCTTGAAAGCACCTGCCCTTTTCCAAACAGTTTCCCAAAGGACAAGATGGTGCTACAGCCTGTCGTTCAATTACACACTATAGCTCTGATACCCACTCACCCACCCGCCCGCACAAAGGCACACGTCACTCACTTGTA
This sequence comes from Poromitra crassiceps, assembly GCF_964638095.1. Lineage (NCBI taxonomy): Eukaryota > Metazoa > Chordata > Actinopteri > Beryciformes > Melamphaidae > Poromitra > Poromitra crassiceps. The sequence continues at coordinate 46,857 of NW_028151648.1, read as the reverse complement.
GGTGGTGGTGACTCTGTTCTGCCGGTAGTCGTCCCAGGCGGCGTACTCGTACAGCACCTCTGTCCTATAGGGCGTCCACGGCATGACATACAGCCTATCACCAGCCTGCAGCGGGTCCTTACACCACGCCCCCGACTGATGCTCCGCCTCCAGGAGGGAGGAGGCCGGCTGGATGCTGAGCAGCGAGCCGGGACACACGAAGACTGCAAGAGGGGAGGCGGGCGGCAGGGTGAGAGAGAGAGGGAGGGTGAGAGAGAGAGAGGGAGGGTGAGAGGGAGGGAGAGAGAGGGAGGGAGAGAGAGAGAGAGGGGGATATGAGAAGGGGGAGAGAGAGAGAGGGAGGGTGAGAGAGGGAGGGAGAGAGAGAGAGGGGGATATGAGAAGGGGGAGAGAGAGAGAGGGAGGGTGAGAGAGAGAGGGTGAGAGAGGGGGATATGAGAAGGAGGAGAGAGAGAGAGAGAGGGAGGGTGAGAGAGAGAGGGTGAGAGAGGGGGATATGAGAAGGGGGAGAGAGAGAGGGAGGAGAAGTGGAGTGAGGGAGAGAAGAAAGCATAGCATGGGAAGATCATAGTGGAGACAGGTGGAGGGGGAAATGGATATGTAAAATGTATGCAAAATGGATGGAATGACAAAGAAAAGAGAGAGAGAGAGAGAGAGATTTAAAACACTGCTGTGGTTCTTGAGGGACAAGTAACTGAAGAGACGCAAAAGGGTTGAAAATCACACACTGTTAGTGTGTGTGGTGAGTTATACAACAGGGACACTGCAATGAAAGGTATGTGGTTGTGCTTAGGTGCGTGTGTGTGTGTGTGTGTGTGTGTGTGTGTGTGTGTGTGTGTGTGTGTCTGTGTGTGCGTGTGTGTGCGTGTGTGCGTGTGTGCGTGCGTGTGTGTGTGTGTGTGTGTGTGTGTGTGTGTGTGTGTGTGTGTGTGTGTGTTAGTGCATAAAGGTTCAAGAGTGTGAGGTAGAGTCAGGGACGCAGAGGGCGGGGCTAAATTTTGCCTTGAAGTGAATGAGAGGGCAGGTTAGTTTACGCAGGGCACAAGGATTGGTCCACCCACATGTCAATCACTGTATGGACACATATACTGTACAGTCTCACACTGCCATGCAAAGAGGCATGCATACACACACACACACACACACACACACACACACACTCACACACACACACACGCTTGAGCAGTGCTTAGTAAGCACACACCCAGACAGATATACAATCACACGTGTTTGGTCTTATTTTTCCTATGAAGATACATAAGGGGCTCTTCCTATAAGGGAAGAAAAGGGAAAATAAGCATGAAGAGGATGACAGGACAGGAAGGAAGGAAGGAAGGAAGGAAGGAAAGAAAGAAAGAAAGAAAGAAAGAAAGAAAGAAAGAAAGAAAGAAAGAAAGAAAGAAAGAAAGAAAGAAAGAAAGAAAGAAAGAAAGAAAGAAAGAAAGAAAGAAAGAAAGAAAGAAGTTCTAGGTGTCAGTGCGGGTACTGTGGGGAAAATATTGGTGCTGTGTGAGAGTAAATCAGACAAAGGGAAAGGAAAAGGTGTGTGTGTGTGTGTGTGTGTGTGTGTGTGTGTGCAGGGCCGTAGCCAGGGATTTCGGGCCCCATGAAAGGATATCACATCGGGCCCATGGATGAAAATTTTGGCCATTTGGGGCCCCTGTCAGTCAAGGGCCCTTGGAATCGTCCACACTTTCGCCCCCTCCTGGCTACGGCCCTGTGTGTGTGTGTGTGTGTGTGTGTGGTGTGTGTGTGTGTGTGTGTGTGTGTGTGTGTGTGTGTGTGTGTGTGTGTGTGTGCGTGCGTGCGCGTGCAAGCGCACGTGCGCGCGTGTGTGTGTGTGTGTGTGTGTGTGTGTGCACCCGCATGTGTGTGTGTGAAATAGAGAGAGCAGAGAGAAAAGATATGAAGAGAATGCAACAGTGTTTATGTTTGTGTGTGTGCACACATGGAACAGATAGACAGAGGGAGAGGAGAGGAGAGACAGAGAGAGATGAACCAGGAAGACGGAGGAAGGTGGGAAGCTTGAGAGAGAAACAGAGGAGAGAAGGAGAGAGGCTATAGGTGCACAACCTGGATCAAGTTGAAGGGTGGGTTTCCATACAACAAGAGATGGATCACATGATCAAAAGAAAGGAATAAAGTAGGACATGAAAAAAGGGGGGCAACATCCAGCATGACTACGAAACAACGTCCTAGGGTGGAGGAAGAGAGAGACGAGAGAGGGAGAGAAGGAGAGAGAGAGGGAGAGGGAGAGAGAGAGAGGGAGAGAGAGAGAGGGGGCGGGGCAAGGAGAGATCAAGATGCTACAATGTATTATTGTCTTTACCTTTTTGGTCCACTTCTACTCAAGCATAGGAAAAAAGAGGGAGAGAAAGAAAGAGAAGTCAGAGGGTGAGAGGAGGGAAGAAAAGAAAGAAAGAAAGAGAGAAAGAAAGAAAGAAAGAAAGAAAAGAAAGAAAGAAAGAAAGAAAGAAAGAAAGAAAGAAAGAAAGAAAGAAAGAAAGAAAGAAAAAGAATTGCACAGAAAAAGGCTTTGGAACTCATCCTCACCACAAACATTATAGTTCACAAAAAGAGATAGAAGAAGCACAAAAGAGAAAGAAACCCAGCTGCCCCCCCCCCTCCCCGCGCCCCTTCAACTCCACACCACCCCCCACCCCCCTCAAACCCCCCCCCCCCTCCACTCCACTCCTCCAACTCTCCTTCCTTCAATCAGGCTCCTGTGGAGAGAAGAGAGCAGTCCTGTGCTGTGAATCTGGAAAAGAAAACACAGGCATATATCCACGTGCACGCACACGCACGGGTGCAGGCTTACACACAACGCATACACACCTACAACAGCCTATCCAACGCATACACACCTACAACAGCCTATCCAACGCATACACACCTACAACAGCCTATCCAACGCATACACACCTACAACAGCCTATGGTTTCTCATGTCTTTTCTCTCAGTCCTCTGGTTGTCTCGCTCTATCTCATGGTACTTTGGCATCACGTCAGGCGAGGTATCGTCTTGCTGCCCAGTACTGCACGCTTGATAGACGGGCTGTGATATTTGTGCCTCGCTGCACCTGATTGTGGCCCTGATTAGAGGACTGATGCGAGGACTGATTCGAGGACTGATTAGAGGCCTGATTCGAGGACTGATTAGAGGACTGATTCGAGGACTGATTCGAGGACTGATTCGAGGACTGATTAGAGGACTGATTAGATGACTGATTAGATGACTGATTAGAGGACTGATTAGAGGACTGATTCGAGGACTGATTCGAGGACTGATTAGATGACTGATTAGATCAGTGGTTCTCAAATGGGGGTCCGCGGACCCCCAGGGGTCCGTGGCACTTTGCCAGGGGGTCCGCGAAAAGTTTTCAAGTAATTTTTTTTTTTTTTTTTTTTTTTTTTTATAAAATGCTACATGTTACTTATTCCTTCTCAAACTACTTCCTACATGGTGCTAGTCTATCAAAATATCTTGGCTGTCATTGATTGTGTTGCATAGTGGTTTTCTGTACTGTTGACAAATTGTGATATTGTAAGTCGCTTTGGATAAAACAAAAGTGTCTGCTAAATGACGTAATGTAAATGTAATGTAATAAAAAAAAAAAAAAAATTTTTTTTTTTGCAAAATCTTCATAGTTCAACGAAAATAGTTTATGCTTTAAATCTAAAATGGTTCATGGATTACATTCTAATAACAAACCTATCAAATTAAAAGTCAAGCACGTTACCGTGGAAACAATTAAGCTTAGCCCAAAATCACAAATCAGAATGAGGGGGTCCCCGGTATATTTTCTATCTTGTAAGGGGTCCTTGGCTGAAAAACATTTGAGAACCTCTGGATTAGATGACTGATTCGAGGACTGATTAGAGGACTGATTAGAGGACTGATTCGAGGACTGTTTAGAGGACTGATTCGAGGACTGATTCGAGGACTGATTAGAGGACTGATTAGAGGACTGATTAGAGGACTGGGCATCTGAAGCATCTGAATCATTGGAAAAACATGGCGGCTCATTTCAAACGCTCTCTCTTCTATTAGGAAAATGGCTTGGTGAAATACGTTTCTGAGAGCATTTGATGCCTACAATAAGCCATGCCAGTTTGCTGAATCTATCATTTTGGTACGGACCTCATTGGCATAAAGTAGACTTAAGCTCAACTTTATGCAAATGAGGAGCGGCCACTGCTTACGCAGTTACAGTTGCTGCTTACACTGCTTACGGTTGAGCAAAGACTATCGGCCAACCTACTTATATATCTTCCCAGTCATTCATACTCAAACTGCTATTTTTCCCCCAACAAAATAACTTATAGTTCAAGTATTCATACATACTCTACCAGAGGAG
>NW_028151648.1:27500-32500 GCF_964638095.1 Poromitra crassiceps | reverse complement strand
AAACATGGGAAGTTACCAGACAACAGTGAACAGCGAACAACGCCGGATTGAACAAGTCGAATCCTGGCAAACATGACAGAACATCGCCGAACATCGCCAAACACGAACAGACAAGGACAGACAGCTATGGCACACCAAACGAACATTTGTCTTTGTTCGTGTTTGTTCGTGTTTGTTTGTGTTTGTTTGAGAATGTTCGTTTGGTGTGCCATGGCCTTAAGGATCGATGGAGAAGAAAGGATTTGAATCAAAACTGTGAGTACAAGCCACTTTCAGAGCATTGACCTGTGCAGGTCAGGTTCCAGAACAGGGAGGCCTACAGGACACATGTTGTGCAGGTTCCAGAACAGGGAGGCCTACAGGACACATGTTGTGCAGGTCCCAGAGCAGGGAGACCTACAGGACACATGTTGTGCAGGTTCCAGAGCAGGGAGGCCTACAGGACACATGTTGTGCAGGTCCCAGAGCAGGGAGGCCTACAGGACACATGTTGTGCAGGTTCCAGAGCAGGGAGGCCTACAGGACACATGTTGTGCAGGTTCCAGAGCAGGGAGGCCTACAGGACACATGTTGTGCAGGTCCCAGAGCAGGGAGACCTACAGGACACATGTTGTGCAGGTTCCAGAGCAGGGAGGCCTACAGGACACATGTTGTGCAGGTCCCAGAGCAGGGAGGCCTACAGGACACATGTTGTGCAGGTTCAGAGCAGGGAGGCCTACAGGACACATGTTGTGCAGGTTCCAGAGCAGGGAGGCCTACAGGACACATATTGTGCAGGTCCCACAGCAGGGAGACCTACAGGACACATGTTGTGCAGGTTCCAGAGCAGGGAGGCCTACAGGCCACATGTTGTGCAGGTTCCAGAGCAGGGAGGCCTACAGGACACATGTTGTGCAGGTCCCAGAGCAGGGAGGCCTACAGGACACATGTTGTGCAGGTTCCAGAGCAGGGAGGCCTACAGGACACATGTTGTGCAGGTCCCACAGCAGGGAGACCTACAGGACACATGTTGTGCAGGTTCCAGAGCAGGGAGGCCTACAGGACACATGTTGTGCAGGTTCCAGAGCAGGGAGGCCTACAGGACACATGTTGTGCAGGTCCCACAGCAGGGAGACCTACAGGACACATGTTGTGCAGGTTCCAGAGCAGGGAGGCCTACAGGACACATATTGTGCAGGTCCCACAGCAGGGAGACCTACAGGACACATATTGTGCAGGTCCCACAGCAGGGAGGCCTACAGGACACATGTTGTACAGGTTCCAGAGCAGGGAGGCCTACAGGACACATGTTGTGCAGGTCCCAGAGCAGGGAGGCCTACAGGACACATGTTGTGCAGGTCCCAGAGCAGGGAGGCCTACAGGCCACATGCAGTCAGAGTCACTTACAGGGTTTTAGAGCCAGTGTGTTTCTCTGTTTGACACATGACTCTGGGGAATGGAGTTCTCCCCTGCCTGTCAATCATCTGCTTGTTGCAGCAGAAAGCTGAGGTGATGGTAGAGGCAGTTTCACAGTATGAGGACATATTATACCGTTTGTTTGACTGTATAAGGCCATTCTGGAGAGCAGTAGAGTTTATACTGTTTGTTTGACTGTATAAGGCCATTCTGGACAGCAGTGGAGTTTATACTGTTTGTTTGACTGTATAAGGCCATTCTGGACAGCAGTAGAGTTTATACTGTTTGTTTGACTGTATAAGGCCATTCTGGAGAGCAGTAGAGTTTATACTGTTTGTTTGACTGTATAAGGCCATTCTGGACAGCAGTGGAGTTTGTACTGTTTGTTTGACTGTATAAGGCCATTCTGGACAGCAGTGGAGTTTATACTGTTTGTTTGACTGTATAAGGCCATTCTGGAGAGCAGTAGAGTTTATACTGTTTGTTTGACTGTATAAGGCCATTCTGGACAGCAGTAGAGTTTATACTGTTTGTTTGACTGTATAAGGCCATTCTGGAGAGCAGTAGAGTTTATATTGTTTGTTTGACTGTATAAGGCCATTCTGGACAGCAGTAGAGTTTATACTGTTTGTTTGACTGTATAAGGCCATTCTGGAGAGCAGTAGAGTTTATACTGTTTGTTTGACTGTATAAGGCCATTCTGGACAGCAGTGGAGTTTATACTGTTTGTTTGACTGTATAAGGCCATTCTGGACAGCAGTGGAGTTTATACTGTTTGTTTGACTGTATAAGGCCATTCTGGACAGCAGTAGAGTTTATACTGCATGTGGCAGGAGGAGGAGCCATCCTCAGAGTGTTAGATACACAGAGAAGCTGTTCAGAATCAGAGGAAACAGGGAACATGGCCGCAGGTATAACATGGCCAGCGGGTAGTGCTGCTGCAGCGTCTATGCATCCTTTCCCTGCTGTTATGTCTTACAGTATATATACACAGCAGCGTCTATGCATCCTTTCCCTGCTGTTATGTCTTAGAGTATATATACAGCAGCATCTATGCATCCTTTCCCTGCTGCTATATAGGTAGGATATCATGAACACACTCTGTATAAAGGGCGACATAATTTACTTCCTGGAAATATACAAAAACAGTTCAGTGATAGAGGAGGTGGATATGAGCTGAGAGGGAGATGGAATTTTAAACAACCAATTGTTCATAGCACTCTGAAGAGCATGTGCGTATCTGTCTGTGGTGTGAAGCTGTGGAATAAATTACCTGACGAGATCAAAGAAAGTAAAAATCTTGCGCAATTCAGAAAAAGTATAGAAACATTATTCTGGAGAAGTATAGACGTGATGCTACATAATCAGGACTTATGGGACACTTGTATTTCTTGTAGTATGTTTGGTATCAGCTATGTATGTGTAATTATATGTATAGGTGGTAGGTAGCCTATGTGTGTATGGGCATGTATGTATAAGTAGGAGCATGTGCTATTTGTGTGTGTAAATCAATGCATGTATGTATCCATGTGTATGCATATGTACTGCATATGTTTACATATAACGTAAAGGTATAAGGGTAAGGACATTTAACAAGCTAGTTAGCTTCAGCCCTAAACCCTTTCGGTCAGCCTTATGTATCCTCTTTTGTTTTCTGTTTTTTTATTCTGTGAATATTCTTTTCTTTCTGATCGAAATAAACTAAACTAAACTATATATTACAGTATATATACAGCTCGTAATAAATGAGCAATGTAATTGCCATTACAGCTGAAGAAGGGCTGCTGCCCGAAACGTCCATTGTGTGGCAATAAATCTTTGAACTCAGAGTGCTGTCCTTTTTGTTTTGTTTTAAGTATATATACAGCAGCATCTATGCATCCTTTCCCTGCTGTTATATCTTAGGTTATATATACAGCAGCATCTATGCATCCTTTCCCTGCTGTTATATCTTAGGTTATATATACACAGCAGCATCTATGCATCCTTTCCCTGCTGTTATACAGTATCTTAGGTTATATATACAGCAGCATCTATGCATCCTTTCCCTGCTGTTATATCTTTTAGGTTATATATACAGCAGCATCTATGCATCCTTTCCCTGCTGTTATATCTTTTAGGTTATATATACAGCAGCATCTATGCAGCCTTTCCCTGCTGTTATATCTTAGGTTATATATACAGCAGCATATATGCATCCTTTCCCTGCTGTTATATCTTAGGTTATATATACAGCAGCGTCTATGCATCCTTTCCCTGCTGTTATATCTTAGGTTATATATACAGCAGCGTCTATGCATCCTTTCCCTGCTGTTATATCTTAGGTTATATATACAGCAGCATCTATGCATCCTTTCCCTGCTGTTATATCTTAGATTATATATACAGCAGCATCTATGCATCCTTTTCCTGCTGTTATATCTTAGGTTATATATACAGCAGCATCTATGCATCCTTTCCCTGCTGTTATATCTTAGGTTATATATACAGCAGCATCTATGCATACTTTCCCTGCTGTTATATCTTTTAGGTTATATATACAGCAGCATCTATGCATCCTTTTCCTGCTGTTATATCTTAGGTTATATATACAGCAGCATCTATGCATACTTTCCCTGCTGTTATATCTTAGGTTATATATACAGTGGCATCTATGCATCCTTTCCCTGCTGTTATATCTTAGGTTATATATACAGCAGCATCTATGCATCCTTTCCCTGCTGTTATATCTTTTAGGTTATATATACAGCAGCATCTATGCATACTTTCCCTGCTGTTATATCTTTTAGGTTATATATACAGCAGCATCTATGCATACTTTCCCTGCTGTTATATCTTAGATTATATATACAGCAGCATCTATGCATCCTTTCCCTGCTGTTATATCTTTTAGGTTATATATACAGCAGCATCTATGCATACTTTCCCTGCTGTTATATCTTAGGTTATATATACAGCAGCATCTATGCATCCTTTTCCTGCTGTTATATCTTAGGTTATATATACAGTGGCATCTATGCATCCTTTTCCTGCTGTTATATCTTAGGTTATATATACAGCAGCATCTATGCATCCTTTCCTGCTGTTATATCTTTTAGGTTATATATACAGCAGCGTCTATGCATCCTTTCCCTGCTGTTATATCTTAGGTTATATATACAGCAGCATCTATGCATCCTTTCCCTGCTGTTATATCTTAGGTTATATATACAGCAGCATCTATGCATCCTTTCCCTGCTGTTATATCTTAGGTTATACAGTATATACAGCAGCATCTATGCATCCTTTCCCTGCTGTTATATCTTAGGTTATATATACAGCAGCATCTATGCATCCTTTCCCTGCTGTTATATCTTAGGTTATACAGTATATACAGCAGCATCTATGCATCCTTTCCCTGCTGTTATATCTTAGGTTATATATACAGCAGCATCTATGCATCCTTTCCCTGCTGTTATATCTTAGGTTATATATACAGCAGCATCTATGCATCCTTTCCCTGCTGTTATATCTTACAATATAACAGCAGGGAAATGATGCGTTAAGGGAAAATATGCTTTGGCTACCAGAATTGTGCATTCATGATAAATCTCTAACGTTAAATA
>NW_028151648.1:15000-22500 GCF_964638095.1 Poromitra crassiceps | reverse complement strand
CAGCCCACCACCACCACCACCTCCACGCCCACAACCACCACCTCCTCTACTGACCCAGCCCACCACCACCTACCTCCTCCACGCCCACAACCACCACCTCCTCCACTGACCCAGCCCACAACCACCACCACCTCCACGCCCACAACCACCACCTCCTCCACTGACCCAGCCCACCACCACCTCCTCCACGCCCACAACCACCACCAACCTCCTCCACGCCCACAACCACCACCTCCTCCACTGACCCAGCCCACCACCACCACCACCTCCACGCCCACAACCACCACCTCCTCCTCTGACCCAGCCCACCACCACCTACCTCCTCCACGCCCACAACCACCACCTCCTCCACTGACCCAGCCCACCACCACCACCTCCTCCACGCCCACAACCACCACCTCCTCTACTGACCCAGCCCACCACCACCTACCTCCTCCACGCCCACAACCACCACCTCCTCCACTGACCCAGCCCACCACCACCTCCTCCACGCCCACAACCACCACCTCCTCTACTGACCCAGCCCACCACCTACCTCCTCCACGCCCACAACCACCACCTCCTCCACTGACCCAGCCCACCACCTCCTCCTCCACGCCCACAACCACCACCTCCTCCACTGACCCAGCCCACCACCACCACCACCATCCTCTCCCTCTCCTGCTTCCCTGGCCTCCTCCACTGACCCAGCCCACCACTACCATCTCCCTGGGGCAGATGCTTCCTCTGATACATGTGCAGTCGCCAGCCGCTTCTTTTCACCTGACAGCGAGGGGGTTCCCCAGCAGGACGTAGCGTGTGAGAGGATCACTCGCGACCCTCGTGTTGGTAGGTAGGGAATACCGGTGCACGACCCGGACGCCCCGGCATTTTACGTTTCTGCAAAGCACGGAGAGTAGAATCAACATGAATTTGAAACAATATGTCTGTCGGTATTTACATTACTGAAACATCTGCAAACCACAGATTAAAGTAAATTTGGAAAAAAAAATCGCCATCTTTCCAAAGTAAAACGCAAAAAAACAACTTGGTTATGTTTAGGCAAGTAAAACAACTTGGTTATGTTTAGACAAGTAAGTTGGGCTTATATAACAAAAATGATAAATGCGACATGCGGTTGAAATGGAGACTTTGAACACGGCTCTCCGGTGTGAAAGGCAACTGTTTAGGCCCTCCATTCATCCCGAACACAACGTCCTTACTGGCCACTGTGTATTTCAGTAGCAGACTCTATAACGTTCATATGTACAGAAATGTTGCAACATCATTTTGGTTCAGAAATGTTGACATTTGACGTATCCGTGGATTGCAGAAAGGTACAATGTCAAGGTTTATTTGTGGAGAGCTCTTCCTCTCTCCCTGTCTTCCTCTGTGTTTTTCATCATGTCTGTCTCTTCCTCTCTCTCTCCCTGTCTTCCTCTGTCTTTTTCCTCATGTCTTCCTCTCTCTCTCTCTCTCTCTCTCTCTGTCTTCCTCTGTCTATTTCCTCATGTCTGTCTGTAGGAATCAGCAAACTACCAGAGGCAACAACACAACCAAGCCAGCATGTACCTCTGTCTGTAGTACTGCATGTTTACACCACTGCACCAGGGCCTACACCGGAGACACTGCAACGAAGGGTGAGTGTGTGTACGTTTCTCTGTGTGTGTGTGTGTGTGTGTGTGTGTGTGTGTGTGTGTGTGTGTGTGTGTGTGTGTGTGTGTGTGTGTGTGTGTGTGTGTGTGTGTGTGTTGGCGCGTGCATGCCGGGGGGGGGGGGGGGGGGGGGGCCTAAAGAAACCGTGGCACCTTTGAGAATGTGTGACAGTTGGGCACGCTGTCACGGGACCACAGAGCAGAATAATTCAGTCCGCCTTCGACACACACACACACACACACACACACACACACACACACACACACACTCTCACTCTCTCTCTCTCTCTCTCTCTCTCACACACACACACACACACACACACACACACATACACACACACACACACCACACACACCTGGCAGGCCATCCATCCTGAGTCATTACTACTTCTCTCTCCACTTGCACACACACCTACACACACACACACACACACACACACACACACACACACACACACGTCGATGGAAGCTAATCACACCCACATGAATATTTCACAGCAGTCACGCCTCAGCCTACCTATAGTGATAGTCTATCTATTGTATAGCCTACCTGCATAGCCTACCTGTAGGCTATATAGCCTAATGTAATAGCATATCTACTGTAGCCTATAGAATGCAGACTGTAGCCTAGTATAATGCCATATACAACAGCAGCACGTCAGAGCATCCCCGGTTGCCTCTCAGCCAACGATCAAAATGGCCCTTGACAGGACTAAGGAGTAGGGCACCTCTGCTGTCTTTGAGGCATTGATCATGTGTGTGTGTGTGTGTGTGTGTGTGTGTGTGTGTGTGTGTGTGTGTGTGTGTGTGTGTGTGTGTGTGCGTGTGTGTGTGCGTGCGTGCGTGCGTGTGAGGAAAGGAGAGAGAGGGGGAAAGAGGGGGAGCGTCTCATAGCCTATATCCATATCTTACCGTCAATCCTCCGGTTTCCCTCCTCCTCCTCCTCCTCCTCCACCTCCTCCTCCTCCTCCTCCTCGCTCACTGCGTCTCCCGCATGCCGTCTCTCCGTGTCCGCGCCCTCCCTCCCTCCCGCCTGGCTGCTGCCGCTACTCTCCTGCTGCCTGTCTCCCTCCTTTCTCCTCTGCCGCCCGATGCATCAAATGAAAGATTCAGTAGGAGAGGAAGATGCGCCGTTCGCGCCCGGGCGATACTACGACGAGCCAGGCGGTCATTAGATGATGATATATCCGACGACAAACAGCGCTCATACGCTATGCACGCTGCGGGGCTGCACTCACACTATTGGGGACGAGACTTCACACCCTCCCTCCTCCTCCGTCCTCCTGGCTGTGTCGAGGCTCGATGTCTCTTCCCCGCTGTGCTGTGTGTGTGTGACTGTGCGTCACGTTGGTATCATAATTCCCACGGGTTTCATGCCCAGAGATGATGCGGGCTATATAGGCCTTATAGCTCCAATAGATGAGAGGGGGAAATACACGATCACACACAAAAATAGACGCAGTTGTTATAGAAAGACCGCAGCTATACGTTCTTCTTCTCTGTCGATTTCTAAAATGGATCAAGCCCAGTTGTTGTTAGTCGTCACTGTGATATAGGCTCCGAAATCATTCGATATTGCATCCTCTCCTCTCATTTGGCGGAAAATAGCGTCGACGTGAGAACAGCCGCTTTGCACAACATCCTTGAGGAATCGTGATGAGGCGCAGGCAGCACCACGCAGGGAATGTGTCTGGGTGAAATAGGCCCTGGAAAAGGCAGGAGTCTTTATAATAATAAAATTAGAAAAAACATCTGGACAACCAAAGACAGAGGCGCTTCTCGCTCCTGGCCTCGCCTAGCATCCGTCCTTCTCTCTGTTCTCCTCTCTCTCCCCCTCTCTCTCTCTCTCTCTCTCTCTCTCTCCAGCCGCTGGTCCGCTTGTTGCGCGTTCTGCTTTCCCGAGAGCGCGCAACGTGCAGTGTGTGCGTATGCATGTGTGCGCGCGTAAGTGAATGTGCGTGTGTGCATTAATACATCCATGGTGTGCGTACGGGGGGGGGGGGGGGGGGGGGGGGGGCTTCGACTATATTAGCTATATGTTTGTCTGACTGGGCAACAATAACCTGCTGTGTAGGCAGTAAAGGCATATGGAATAAAGAATGGCATATTTATTTAAGTGCCATATAGGCCTGACCTGCATGGAGGCATGGTCTTTGTATTTAGTTTCTCCTATTATATGAGAAGGTCCAGCTCGACTACAGTAGACCTATTTGCAATAGGCTTATGTATGTTCTGTGAACCCAGCATGAGCCTTAACTCTTAGCTAACATACGATAATTAACTTAGCATCAATCCACTTTAACAGCAAGTCACGCCAGTCACTGAAAATCATAGGCTAGCAGCATTTCAGATTTTTAATTGAAGTTAAATTATTAAATATCAATATATATTATCTTACCTGGTGATTAAGCAGCCAAATAGGCTACCCAAGGAAAGGCTTACTAACCTAAGGCAGCTGGATTCTTGCGAGATCATTTGGTAGCATCAGGTTAAGGGTTTACAGTGTGCCCTAATAGAAAATAGATATGGCCTAATCGTCGTCAGTCACTCCTCCTCCACTTTCATATCCAGTTACACACTGTAAGATGAGTTGTTTTCACCACAGATCATCATGTGTCCCATTCATTTATAAGGTTCATCAAGCAATCAATCACTCAGGCACCCATGTCACATTCTCTCACAGCACCATGATCACATTTGTGTCTACGATTCCACCCTTCTGTTATGACATCATCACTGACATCACACCATGCAGACTTCTTTCAACACATATCCAAGCTGCCTACAGATGAAAAGACAAATGCTACCTTTGATATAAAATATCTCTTTTACAAGGTGTACTTGGCAAAAACAGCAGGAGCATAATCATTCATAGTTCAATTGTCCAGTTGCCCTGCATGGTATAGGAAGGCAGTGTGGTAACCAAAAACATCTAATTTCAAACTAGGTGATCAGAAATACTGGAAAGTCTGTCCTAACTTGTGTTAACTATTTTATGATTATCTCATAACAGCAGTATCTGTGCAGAAAGCTATAGCATCCTTATATCCATTCATTGATTTCAGATATGCATGCTGAGTTTTGATTGGACCAGTGCAAATGAATAATTATTGTACAGTGGTCTATATCGTTGAAAAAGAGAAAATGGTTGGAGTAATCTGGAAGGAGTAATAAAACAGACAAGAATTGGCTCAGATATATATCAGATATATATCCTTGGCTTGACTGTACAGTTGGCAGCTTTCAAAGCCATTAAAGACAGCCTAAAGCTGGAGTCAGCATTGGTTAGCAGCATTTAAGGTTCTTTTAGATAGTGCTTTACATTGATTTCTATTGCTTTTTGGCGTATCCACTCCCAGTTATACTGGAGCTATAATAAGACTCATTGCCATTCACCAGTTTATGATCCATCAATGCTTACATTGATGTTGGACAGCAAAACTATGCACAATGAATCAGTTACTTGACTTGAGCACTCCAATTAGGCTATTGTACTGAATGAAAAATGTCTTTATTTTATTTTTTTATTATTTTGCGTATACAGTATAGCCTATATATATTTGACATTCTTTGATATTTGGCTAAACAAAATTGTGTTGTCTTAGCAGCTCAGTATAAAAACGTTTGTGACAATCAATTCCTAATTCAGGAAGATTAATCATGGCAACTTTTGGGAAACTCAGTCAGTTCTCTTGTCCTCCTGTTCTTTGTCCTCAATCACCAGCCTCCTCCTACCCCATCTGCTCCCCGATCCTCTTCCTCCTCATCTTCATCTCCATCTCCCCCCCACCGCTTCTTCTTCTTCGCCATCTTCTTCTTTTTCTTCTTCTTTTGGTCATCTTCCACTTTGTACTTGAGACTTCTCACCCGGCCACTGAAGCTCTTCATGGCCTTTTCATCAAAATCCTCGTTGATCAAGAAGTTCCTGTCGATGAGCTCCGCCGCCTCCTGCCAGTTGCGGTAGCAGTCGGGCCCGTGGCGGCTGATCTCCTGCACTGCATTCTGGATGAGGACTGAGCAGTCTGGACGCAGCACCACCACCGTGGGCAGCTCCTCCACCTCAAACATGGCCTGTAGCTCCCTGCATGAGAACACAGTCATACAGGCACCGGCACACACGCATCGGCATATATGCTATAAGCTAATGTGTTGATATACAGCTATGTACATTTACATTGCAATCATCCACCACTGGGTTATGCACACAGCCAGCTGGCCCTTCCCACACACTTCCTGTAGGGGTCCTCGTAGGCCAGGAACAGGCTCCTCTTGGGCAGCTCTTTAAGAAAGCTTTCCTGCTGATCCTCTGACTGGTCCAAGCTGAGACAAGAAGCAGCAAGGATAGAAAGATTGTGAAAATCATCCAAACAGAATGTTTTGCCATTTTTCTTTTCAAAGGATTACAGTAGCTAGTTGAGGACTATTAGGTATCAGGTTTGAGGTTAATGTCAGAATTGACCTTTGCCCCGCACCTCTGTCAGTACCTAGGGGAACGTTCATGTGTAGAGAGCAGCTGAGCAGCACATGTGTTGTGTGTACAACTGCTTGCTGTGTCCTCGGACCTTATCAATAAAAGTGTGTACACTGTGTTAAAGAGGAGAGTGCATGTGTACTTTCAGAGAAAGAGAGAGAGAGAGAGAGAGAGAGAGAGAGAGAGAGTGTGTGTGTGTGTGTGTGTGCGTGCGTGCGTGTGTGTGTGTGTGTGTGTGTGTTTGTGTCTGTGTGTATGTGTGTGTGTGAAAGAGAGAGAGAGAGAGACTGTGTGTGTGTGTGTGTGTGTGCTTGTTGTGTGTGTGTGTGTGTGTGTGTGTGTGTGTGTGTGTGTGTGCGTGCGTGTGCGTGTGCGTGTGCGTGTGCGTGTGCGTGTGTGTGTGTGTGTGTGTGTTTGTGTTTGTGTACGTGTCCCATTATGTCTCACACTCTCCCTCACCTGATGTATAGGAGAACCAGCTGGGCAGAGCGGTCCACATAGAACTCATCCGTCAGCCGTGTGAAGAAGTCGTGTAGTGTGCTGGCAAACCTCTGGCAGCTCTCACATGCAGCGGAGGCAAAGAACAGCATCAGGATACGATTCTGCAGGCGCAGGACAATCTCCTGCTCGGTGTCCAGCTCATCCTGGTCCGTGTTGTTCTTCACCAGGACCCGACCGAGGAACAAGTCCACCATGACCAAGAGGTCCAGTAACGACAGCTTAGGATGAGGAAAGGAGCAGGGAGGGATGTCAAAAGATCAAAATCATTTTTGTACAGTACATTATGTAAAAAGCAAAACGTTCTTATAAATGCATTAAGATAGCATGTAGCCTAGTAAAGGAAATAAACAAAAATAAAGACAGTCATGTGAAGGTTTTAAAAGTTTTGGATTTACAGATTTACTTATTCGCTACTGTAATAAACCATAAACAGACAGACTATTTTGCATAGTAAACCATAAACACACAATGAGACTATTTTGCATAGTAAACCATAAACACACAATGAGACTATTTTGCCTTGAATACAGTTTGATTAGTGTGCTTTAGTTGAATTGAATGATTGATGTACGGTAAGCCCTATGTTTCTGTTGATTCATAATGATCTATGAATCACCTGGGTACATTTTGTTTTGCTATAGCTGCTAAGTCAACTAATCCTCCTATGCTTCAGCAGCCTAATACATTTTATCTCACCTTGAGGCAGCAAACCCAGCAAGAGAGAAGCTTTCCAAATGTTTTTGTTTTCTCCTTTTCACCTGCTTCTCCTCCGAGGTCTTCCTTACATCTGCTCCCAGGCTGTCAGCCTTTATCACTGTCACCACGTCTCTCCTTCACCTTGATGGTGGCTGGAGCTGCCCACTGCCTTCTCCTGCCGTCGCCCTCATTCACTTC
>NW_028151648.1:7500-12500 GCF_964638095.1 Poromitra crassiceps | reverse complement strand
GAGCAATTGTAGAAGTAATATTTAAAGGAATCCCATTAAAACCCAAAGGCAATTCTGCATTTTTTTATTCCACTGCCATTACAGCATAAAATCATGAATACTATTGTTAGGATTCATTCTGGATGTATGACTTCAAAATAATATAGTTTTTACTATTTCCCCCCCAGATAGAGCCATTTTTTCATGTTTGGCATAGAGGTCAATTTACATACAAAAATGCATAGTTGATCCCTATGTGAAACATGAGAAAATGGCTCCATCGGGTGGAAAATAGTCAAAACTACCATTTTGAAGCCATAATTCCAGGATGAATGCCTAACATCATAGAATTTCATGATTTGATGCTGTAGGGTTTATGCTCAGTGTGCAAACAAATACTTATTAGTCTTATCATATCAGATCATTCTAGTGTAGCTTCACAAACACACCGCACAGGTTGAGTACACTACACACATAAATACAGTTGCACACAAAATCTTTCGCTCTATCTCCCTCCTTCCCTCTCTACCTACTTTCTGTAGGGGTCTTCATGTGGTAAAAACAGACACTTTTTGTGCAGCTCTTTGAGGGTGTTTTCCTGCTGCTCCTCTGATTGGTCCAAGCTGAGAAAGAAGAGATGGAAAATAAAAGCTTGTGAGTGATCAAATGGTGTGTGGTGTATGTATATGTGTGAGTTTGTGCATAGGGGAAGGGAGAGAGAGAGAGAGAGAGAGAGAGAGAGAGAGAGAGAGAGAGACAGAGAGAGAGAGAGAGAGAGGGAGAGCCAGAGAGAGGAAGACAAGGGCAGACAGAAACCTGATGTAGATGAGGGCGAGCAAGGCGGGGTACTCGATGTAGAACGGATCCTTCAGACGCTTGAAGAAGTCGTTGAGAGTGGGAACAAACTCCTGGCACCGGTCACACTCGGCAGACGCAAAGAACAGCATCAAGATGCGGTTCTCAAGGATGCTGACGATCTCGCGCTCTGTGTTGAGTTCATCCTGGTCCCAGTTGTTCTTCACCAGAACCCGGTCGAGGAACAGGTCCACCATGATGAAAGAACTGGGGGGTGGGGAAAGAATAAGATCCTTCTGTGGAAAAGGGACAGTGAAATGCAAATGTGTCAATACACATGAAGCGTTCAGCATGTGCAGCCAGTGCTGTGACCAATGACGCGTTGAGCATGTGCAGCCAGTGCTGTGACCAATGACGCGTTGAGCATGTGCAGCCAGTGCTGTGACCAATGACGCGTTGAGCATGTGCAGCCAGTGCTGTGACCAATGCAATTATAGATGCCTGCACGGATGCTGCCTGCTCTTAACCCATTGATACCTGATGCAGCATTTGCGTGTATATCCCTCATTTGTGTGTGTGTCCCTTTAAGACCGCGAACCGCGTGACGCGGTTCGCGGTCTTAAAGGGATACACACACAAATGCTGCATCAGGTATCAATGGGTTAAAGGAAAGGATACTCTCACACTAGATATCATCAGTCTGTGATTTTCAATGCATTCCAGGAGTTCCACTTAAGAAGATGAGCAGAGCCAAGACACTCAATATCTATATAAAGAACTCACTCTGACGCATGTTGGCACCTTGCCTTCTAAAGGGATTTTCCACCAGCTATTTTGTGATTAAGTGTTGCAACTTTCCCCTAAAACTGCCTCATCTTGCAGCTATACTTCAGACGCTGACTTTCTACATTTCCAAGAATGACTTTTGGAGCGTTCACACCGAGATATTTATTTTTCGCTCTGTCGCTCAAGTCAACCCTTTGGAATCGCTCTGTCGCTCTGTTTAAATCGCTCATCAACAGGCACACGAAATGACGGACATGTGGGGGATATAACGTTACGCAATGTCATGCTGTTTGTCCACTACGAGCCACCGTCATTGTTTACAAGCTAAGCCTATCAGCGTGCTCCTAATGCGAGCTGCATACCGGTAGTACAGACTTCACTTCATGTCAGCTGTCAGCCTGTCAATGCGGTTTGTTGCCACACAATAAACCAGCGGTTTGTTCCAAGCCAGTGTGATCCTTGACTCGCTCTCACACGGCAGCCAATCAGTGTTGAACAGCGAGCGACTGATGCCAGCGTATTTTCGCTCGAGTTGGGATATTTCATCTTGAGCGACGAGCGTATTTTCTCCCTATCGCTCTGTCTCTGCCGCTCGGACGCCCAGCGATTATTCTCCCAGGCGAATATACGCTCAATCGCTCATTTGCATTGACTTTGTATGTAAACTCGACGCCAGCGACAAACTTTAATAGGTCGGTGTGAATGCACCTTTAAGAGGACGAGTTGCTGCACTCAGCGATATTAGCGATAGCATAGTAAAAGCAAGAATCTTGTGGCTGCATGCATTGCTTTACGCTCTGTTAAAGGAACACTCCGCCCATTTTCAACCAGCTTTGTATCATTAGAACATCAGTAGTATATCAGAAAACTGTAAACGGTTTTGAAGTCTGTCATTTAATTTGACGGTTATTGAGTGTTAAAGTGTGGACCAGTGACATCACTGGTCCACACTAACTCAAATTAATAACTCATTAACTCAAATCAACTCTCAATAACTGTCAAACTAGATGAACGATGAATAGTTTGACAGTTATTGAGAGTTGATTTGTGTTAATGAGTTATTAATTTGAGTTAGTGTGGACCAGTGATGTCACTGGTCCACACTTTAACACTCAATAACCGTCAAATTAAATGACAGACTTCAAAACCGTTTACAGTTTTCTGATATACTACTGATGTTCTAATGATACAAAGCTGGTTGAAAATGGGCGGAGTGTTCCTTTAAAGTCATCATCTGTAAGATTTATTGTTTTTCTTGATTTCGGTGAGATTTGGTGATAAGCAGTCATCGGTCGTTTGGACACGAATAATACTATTATATTAAAGACGGTTTTCCTTTACCTTCTTATATTTATTCTAAACAAACCGCCGTTGTTGCGTCCATATAAACATAAAATGCATCACTTCCTGTGCAGCAGAGGATCTTCTAGCAGGAAAAATTGACCACACACATCACAAGTATTTAAAATAAATGGGTACAGGTTGAATCACTATTGTATGGTATCTGTCAGCAATAACGTATCAAAACTGACCTTTTTTAAGGTTACTTTTTGTCATTTCTGCTTTTTTTTGTACAGTCAGTCACAGTGGAGAGAGGCAGGACAGACAGGAGCATGCAGCAAAGGGCAAAGGTCAGATACAAACCCATGTCGCTGTGATAAGGACTTAGCCTTTATGGCACATGCTGTAACCACTTGAGCCACCGGGGCGCCCCGGAGCAGACATTTATTTATGAGGAAGAAATAGGGAGTGCTGCTGCAGTGGATCAAGAACAATAGCTTTGGTAATGCTGAAGTAAAAAAAAAATCAATTCAAGTATACATGTAGGGCAAGTAGTCGAGTAAGAATGAAAAACAATGACTGTCCAGCTTACTTATAATGGAAGTACATGGACCATGGTATTAGATAGCAATCGAGAAAGCATCCGAGGCACTCTGATTAGGAGTTAAAAATCCTATTGTGGATTTATCAACCTGTTTCAATTCAGAGTCTTTATCAGTAGTCTCTTAAAACAGACTGTCTCATCTACATCCGGCGAATGCAGCTATACAGTCTGTGCGTTACACCCCCAGAACATGCACAAGGAAGTTGGGAAAAAAACCTTCAGAATGGAAGGCAGTTCGACAAAATCCGACCAATCACGACACGTGTGTCCACGGAAAAAAATTCTGATTGGACTAATGAGCGGAAGACCCGCCTTAAAAAAATTCTGATTGGACTAATGAGCGGAAGACCCGCCTTTCTGCTTCCCATTCCGGTTGGTGCATGATTCTCCCCCACGAAGTACAGACGGTATGGCGGAAGCATTTGAAAATTGCGGAAGCCAACTCGTCTATTCTAGAGACTACTTTATCAGGGCATAAAGTGCAATTGAGGACATTTGAAAATTTTCCAAGTGGCCATGTGACATAGGTCACATAGGTCCCGTGGCATATTAATACTGCCCACTTAAAGATACCATATTCTAGACATGACAGCACAAACTAGGGGTGTCGCGATAGAACAGTATTGACGATAACAGTGATAGTAAAAAAATAAATAAACATTGATATCATGTTAATAATATTATTATAATCGTGTAAATGATCCAACGCCTTTTAAATCATTTCCGTTTTCTTTCCGTTCTCGCTCCGTCTCCCTCCCACAATGCCACCCCCCACCCCCAGACAGACACACACACACACACACACACACACACACACACACACACACACACACACACACACACACACACAATAGTGATGCCGTGATGCAGTAACTAGCTATTTCACTACCCACTAATTGTGATTGCCCTTTTTGTTAAGGTTTTGAACAATTGGTTACAGACTCTCTCTTCACCTCCCTACATTGGTATTTTGAGTGCAAGTCATTTGCCAAAAAAGAGACAAAACGCACCATAGCCCAATCAAATTGAAAGATGATGAAGAAAAACAGAGAGAGGAGCACGTCTTTTGGAAGATGAGCAAAATCCAGCAAGGTGCTCTTTGGTACAGGGGCTGATGTTGATGCAAAAAAGATAAGCGACCAAGGCTCTCTTGTGATGGAAGATTTAAAAGCGTTTATTTCTAATGCATAGCCACATTTAATAATGAACCTACGCATTGCAGCACACAGGCCCAAGGCCTGCGTCTTCCACTGCCATGGTCACTATCTTTTTTGCATCAAAGTTAACGATGAATTTGACTGATAGCTTTATTATTAATACAGCATTATTATTATTATTATTATTATTTCATATTATATAGATATCACGGAAATATTAGTTATCATTAATTATTTTGGCCACAATAATCGTGTAGTGAAAATCTGATATCTAACAGCCCTAGTAAGAACAACAAAGAAGTGCAAACAACAACTTCACACTTACACTGGCAACGAGGAAAAAATCAAAGTAAATATTTCTTTCTATGTTTATCCAGAATAAGAAGAAACACACCACC
>NW_028151648.1:0-5000 GCF_964638095.1 Poromitra crassiceps | reverse complement strand
ATATAGGTAAAGGCAATGTATTATGGATCCGGTTTCCCCTATACAGTCAACACCAAAGAGAGGTAATATATAATCTTTTGACATTTCAGAGGCTCCCATTTTAAATCCCAAACATACTGCATACTGCAATCGCATAACATGTAATTAGGTGGATTTTTGATGATGTGTAAAAATTATGCAGGACTGTGGAAAATGCTACCAGCCGTCTTTTAGAGACATTTTAGAGGAGGCTGAAGTATTGCACGTCCACAATTATGTTCTCTTTGATGTGCTGGCCTGGGGCAAACAAAACAAAAAAGGACTGAAAGAGAACATGAAATGTTACTGGACCAGGGCTTAGTCACAGGACGTGCAGAGGATGCAATAAATAACAACAAAAGCTGCTTGCAGAGTCTGATCCACATCTGAACATGTCTCTTTAGATGTTAAGAGAAAGATTAAAAACTGTCGAGAGAAATGCACGAGGGAAAGCCAACATGATCTCGCAAAAATATGTGAAATGACCATGACCTCAACACCCCATTCCGTGGTGGTGGTGGCACACAATGTGTTAAAATGACGTGCCACACGTTCCTCCAACACAGACACGCCTCTTCCCGGTAACCGCTGCACTTCGCCCTGCCTCGGAGGTCAGTAGCAAGTTGCAAGTTCCTGGTTACCAAGCCGGGGGGACCACCGACACGGGCCGGTAGCGAGTTGTGGGGGTCTCAGCTCCCGCGACTCGTGTCTACTGGGCCGGGTCAGCCAGGAGCCACGGCTCGACCCGCTGATTAAGTTTGGGCAAGTAAAACAACTTGGTTGGGGACAGGGCTATGGTTT
This sequence comes from Poromitra crassiceps, assembly GCF_964638095.1. Taxonomy (NCBI): domain Eukaryota; kingdom Metazoa; phylum Chordata; class Actinopteri; order Beryciformes; family Melamphaidae; genus Poromitra; species Poromitra crassiceps. The sequence continues at coordinate 4,181 of NW_028151648.1, read as the reverse complement.
GTGTCGGGGACGGGTTAAAAACCATTACAACGGCGTTCAAAACTGGAACCGGCTCAAACCAGTTGCAAGTCGGGAACGCTACGGTACACTAGTGTGTACACTAGTGTGACTTTGACCTACTTAAAGTCCCTGGAAACCAGAAATATCTTTTTATTATTTAGCATTTTGAGTTCATCACATCACAGGAACCTATGTTAATAAGCCACCAGCCAAATTTGAACGATGATGAACGTCGCAAAGTATATAAATTTAGGTTTGACAGTCATGGCAAAAGTCATGAGAATCAATTACATTTTAGAGTGTATTTTCTCCCGCGGACTGTGTGGGCGTGTCCCGTCTGCAGCAGGTATTTTCCTCTCTCTCTCTCTCTCTCTCTCTCTCCGTTAACGGGGAGCGAAAGAGAGAGAAGGAGAGAGAGAAGGAAAGAGAGATGGAATGTGTGTGTGTGTGTGTGTGTGTTCCCGCATTGCTCGGCGAACACACTCGCCGCTGTGTCAGTGTGTGTGTGCGTGCGTGCGTGCATGTGTGTGATTCGATTAAATCTTATGACGTGATAAGATCATGCATTTTAGCACCGCGCGCTCCGCTCTCTTCAATGAGGAAATGGAAATCCAGACCTTGTAGAAAAGTGTCGATTTTTGGGGTTAGGGTTGAAAGTAATTCTCTCTCTTTTCAGAGGCACACAATTACTCACATAAGACCCTAAATTTAATAGTTAGAAGGTTTTTGTGGATTTTGGTTTCCAGGGACTTTAAACCTCAGACTGTTGTTCCGTTCAAGACCGCTAGAGGTCACCGTCGGGCCACACGGTCCAGCCAGGTTGTGGCCCCCCGCCACGTCATTTTAAACACATTCTGTGACACCGCCACTGAGTTCAGAGGTCATGGTCATTTCACGTATTTCTGTGAGGTCAGGCTGGGGAGAGCGTTGGTTGTCCCTCATATGACCTGTGTCCCTCATCTGACCCACTCTCCCATTCGCATTTCTCTTGCCCCTCCCTTTCCTGCCCATTCTCCCACATTGGACTCCTGCATTTCCCTCGTTCTTATCTCCGTGTGCAGAGCTCGCTCTCTCAGTCCTGCTGCTTTCCTGTCTCGGTCACAGCTCGTCCCGCGCGCTCCAGTTCTCCAGCTCCGACTGCAGCACGTCAGAGTTCTGGGCCTCCGTGCTCAGCTCCTCCTGCTCCTGGGTTTTCCTCGACCTGGCTCGGTCCCAGTCGGTCCGGACCCCCTCGTTGTCCCAGACCACGGAGGTCTCCGTGTCGCTGATGTAGCCCTCGTCTCCCGTGTAGTGGCTCGGATACACCAGAAGGGGCTCGGCCGAGAAGGCGCGCAGGTCCCGCCTCTCAAAGTGATCCATGTACTCTGAACTGATAAGAGAGAGAGACAAACGGAGAGACGTGATTAGATTAACTAAAGAGTAGGAAAATGGCAGCAAAATGAGAGAGATAGCAGGAGACAGAAGATGGGCAGGCGGCGATGGGGGCATACTCACACAGGATGTTTATCGTACATAACGGGAAGGAACTCGTCGACGGGAAGCATCTTGCTCAAAGGCTCCGCCATTAGGAGCTTCTGAGCACCTTGTAATGACATCATGTAGCCTAGTGTCCAATAGGAATAGTCTGCCTCCACCAGATTGTGTATCTTTGGAACGGACTTCTCTGGGTGGTCCACCTGCATTCGCTTCCGCCCGATGTAACTGTGTTTATTCACGAGTGTTGAAGGCAAGTAAAGAGACAAGAGTGAGAGAGAAGGAAGTTCATATCAGAAATGATGCAGTTCCCCTCAGGACCAATCAGTAACAAATATGTCACCTTGTTTTGACCTGTAACTGGAGAGCCATTTTGGGCTGAACGCATGAATGAACAAACAAATTATGTAGTTCCCCCCTTTGGCTAATTAGTGTAAATTTAAAAAATGTATCATCCCCCCCGAGCTTTGTCAAAATCCAACCACCGCTGTCTGAGCTATCATGTGTGACAGACGGGCGCATTTCATTGTGGGGGACCGATAATTCTCTCCCATTTATTCATGGCTTTTCCCCTGTTCATCACATCCTCCTGCATTGTACTCACATGAGATCCCAGTCCAGCCGGTGCATCTCCACCTCGTGCAACAGGGCCTGGAGGCGTCGCTTGAAGAAAACCTCGAAGCGAAGGTCATCCTCGATGACCAGGGAGGTCTGGAGACCACGATCTACAATCTGCAAACAGTCGTACACCTTTAGTTAGTGGACTGCACTGCTTTTGGTGATGATGCTACGCTAGCTCATACTATCTGTAAAACATACATACTGCTGAATCATTAGTATATTATGAACCGTGTTTTAACTAAATACTGGACAGAGACCAGAAACTTTGACCAGTCTTATCTTTGTACAGATCAAAAACCTTACCTTCCTCGAAAAACATGTAAATCCAGTGCATTCATACTACCAAATTGTCCTCACACATACTCAAACACATGTTTTTTTTGCAATCCTCCAGGTCATATATGGACAGGTGCTGTAGGCCTAGATGCCTGAGGCTTGTCCAAGCACCTCACCTCCTTCCAGATGTTGTAATGAGAGAGGAAGCAGCCCAGTTCCCCCTTGGTGAGAGGCCGGCCATGGTAGGGGTCTTTGTATCCCGGCAGCATTTTAATCCCCATAGCCTCGATATCGGTCACGTTCAGAGCTCTGGGAGGAAAGGAGGGGAGGGGAGAGAAGGAGGATCGATGTGATTGGTGTAAAAATGGAGAAGTACACAGGTGTCATTAAGGTGCCAAATACACACGAGCCCATGCAGGTATTGCGGGGTAAAGCGGCTGTAGCTCAGGAGGTAGAGCGGGTCGTCCACTAATCGCTTTGGATAAAAGAGGTCGGTGGTTCGATCCCCGCCTCTTCCAGTCTGCATGTCGAAGTGTCCATGGGCAAGATACTGAACCCCAAATTGCTCCTGATGGCTGTGCCGTAGCATGACGCTATCGGTGTGTGAATGTGTGTGTGAATGGGTGAATGTACCTACTCATTGTAAAGCGCCTTGGATAAAAGCACTATATAAATGCAGGCAATTTACCATTTAAAGCCAACTTACTAATGATGCGACCAGTCTCTCGTTCAGCCCGTCATTCAAATCTTTTTCATTCATACTATTTTAAATTCTCAGACAGTCAAATATGTCAAATTAGACATAATTGTAGAAATCTTGTTTTATTGAAACAAGTCACTGATTGCGCTGCCAATCAATCTCCCTAGAGATAAACACATTTAACTTCCTATACGTTCTTCTTCACAATAAAAGTGTCCCATTAGTTTGTCAGTTGAACGCTTTTAATATGAAGACGATGCAGCAGGAAACAGAGTTACATCCAGGTAACTTTCATACTGCAGGACAGAGCTTCAAAGTTACGTGGTGCAGTAACAGGCATTCAGGGCAGAATGGGAATGATAGAGGTGCCATTCTCCTATTAGGTCATTCAGCAAAATGATTTAAAAGCTGTTATATTAAGGTAAACAAGTTTCATATTGAGAGCTTTAATGAAAGGCTAAAAAAGTTCAAATGAGATTCAGGTTTTGTTCAGAGATATAAAAATATATGGTTCAGAGAATGTGTAAATGAAAGAATACATTCTGCGCGCATGTTTTCCCCTGGATGTTTGTCTTAGTCAGTGCCTCCTGAATAATAATAGAACAAATTTAGCAGAATCAACACGCATGAGTGAGGGGGTAGACTACTACTGGCATGGCAAAACAGCTCAAGGGGTACATAAGATTACATAAGTTTAGGGACCATTGAGCATGAGTTATTTAAGAAATAGATTGTATACTTTATTTTTCTTTCACCATGCAACAAACATTTAGTTTGTGACAGTGTGACACATTCAATTGCAAGAGAAGCATTATCTTCCATGTTGTTTTCTAGTTATTATAATAACAATTTCCAAAAACAGCATTTGTTTTGTATTTTGTGCATTTCAAATGAAAGACTATTTTTCCAGTATTTTCCCAGGGCTCCCTTGAAAAGAGGTTTCGATTTCAACGGGACTCACATGGTTAAATAAATGATAAATAAATACATAAAAATTATTTACTTTTGTTAAAAAAAATATTGTTAAAATATCGTATCATATCGTTATCGTGAACCCAATATCGTGTATCGTATCGTATTGTGAAATTAGTGTATCGTGACACCCCTATGA
>NW_028151649.1:60000-70967 GCF_964638095.1 Poromitra crassiceps | reverse complement strand
GCAGAGTTGCCATACATAATTCAATCAGGAGAGGCCAGTTGGTAGGATTAGACAAACTTTATTTAGCAATCGGCGTGCATGGCAAATGCTTTGGCGCTTGACTCCATTGGCCAGTGGCGCTGCTCTTGAGGCAGAGGAGGGCGCCTGCATGGGCTAGGAGATCCCCCCCCCGTGGGGGATCAGGAGTCAAGACTCGTTGGTGGTGGACTGGGGAGGTGGGTGGGGCAAAACAACGCTTCGGGGCCGGCTTCAAGGGAGATGGACTGCCGTGGGCTGCTGCTGCTATGGTCGGCCAGAGAGAGAGAGGTGACGTAGGACCCTTGCTATATATATGAGGATTAACTGACGTCATGTTTGACGTCATAGCAGACGTCATACTAGGATTTTTTGACCACGTTGAGATCGGATTACGCGTGAGTGGCCTTCTGCTTGAACTATGGTCTGGAGACCTCACTTCAATCAGGAGAGGCCAGTTGGTAGGATTAGACAAACTTTATTTAGCAATCGGCGTGCATGGCAAATGCTTTGGCGCTTGACTCCATTGGCCAGTGGCGCTGCTCTTGAGGCAGAGGAGGGCGCCTGCATGGGCTAGGAGATCCCCCAAAAGGAAGATCTGATTACCGGAGGTTAATTGAGATCTGCAGGCGCCAGTAGTTGATTGCACTATTCCGGCCTTCGACCTTTTTAGCGGCTTACAGCTATTTGCGGCTGGCGCTCCCAACTCGGTCGGGCCTTCGATCTTGCTTTTCCTGCCTTCGACCTTTTTAGCGACTTACAGCTATTTGCGGCTGGCGCTCCCAACTCGGTCGGGCACCTCGTGATAGCGCTTCCCAGCTTAGCCTACCTGGCCGCCTTGGCGCTTCACGATTGTACTTTTCCTGCCTTCGACCTTTTTAGCGACTTACAGCTATTTGCGGCTGGCGCTCCCAACTCGGTCGGGCACGTGATAGCGCTTCCCAGCTTAGCCTACCTGGCCGCCTTGGCGCTTCACGATTGTACTTTTCCTGCCTTCGACCTTTTTAGCGACTTACAGCTATTTGCGGCTGGCGCTCCCAACTCGGTCGGGCACCTCGCGATAGCGCTTCCCAGCTTAGCCTACCTGGCCGCCTTGGCGCTTCGCGATTGTACTTTTCCGGCCTTCGACCTTTTAGCGGCTAACGGCTATTTGCGGCCGGCGCTCCTAACTCGGTCGGGCCTTCGATCTTGGTACATTAGAGTTTAGCTTGGCGCTTCCCGGCTTGGCCTACTTGGCTGCCTTGGCGCGACTACCCTGACTTTTTTGCTCTCTCTTTCTCTTTCCCCCCCAAAAATGAGCCGGGGAGTTTACTGCGCCTTGCTGGCGCCGTGCTTTCGGGGAGCCACCACCAACGAGACATTTTCTTCATCGGCACGGAAGTCCGGGACATTGTTTGTTGCCATGCTCACCGATTTAAGGGAGGAGGGTTCTTTGGGCCGCCAGTATGGCGATGACGACCAGCGGCCCATTTGCTGGAGGGAGGCGGAGGACACTCCTTGCTCGGCGGCCGAGGTGGCCGCTCTGATCCTGAAGGAGTGGCTGGAGTATTTCTTTGTCGGGAGGTTGCGTTGCTGGAGCGTTTGCCTGAGGTGCAGGGTGAACCAGGATCTTGTCATGTGGTGACAAGGTGCGATGAGGAACAGGGGGGCCGAGGGGCCGGTCCGAGGCCTGAGCCTGACGTAGTGAGCCATGGACGAGAAGGGGCAGAAGGGGGAATTGTTCCGGGCGATGACGATGTGCCGATGAGGGCCAGCGGCCCGTTTGCTGGAGGGAGGCGGAGGGCACTCCTTGCTCGGCGGCCGAGGTGGTCGCTCCGATCCTGAAGGAGTGGCTGGAGTAGTCCTTCGTCGGGGGTTGCATTGCTGGAGCGTCTGCTTGAGGTGCAGGGTGAACCGGGATCTTGTCGTGTGGTGACAGGGTGCGATGAGGAGCAGGGGAGCCGAGGGGCCGGTCCGAGGCCTGAGCTTGACGTAGTGAGCCATGAACGAGAAAGGGCAGAAGGGGGCTAGTGCCTTCCTGTATGCTATTGTGTGCTGGGGCAGCGGGGCTCTCTGGCTGCGGTGTCAGAGAAGAGAACGTTGTCCAGGCTACGCTCCATCGTGAACAATGACTCGCGCCCACTCCACGGCGTGCTAGTCGAACGCAGGAGTACGTTCAGTGAGAGACTGATTCCACCTAGATGCAGTACGGAGAGGCACAGGAAATCATTCCTGCCTGTGGCCATTAGTCTATTTAATGCCTTCCTTAAAGAGCACCTCGGAGACGCTCAGTCTCCCTGAGACTGAGCCAGCCGATAGGTTAACTGTGCCTGGCTGAGCCACGTGTGGCGTATAGGGCAAGCCGACTTAATATAGTCCCGGGTGCAATAATGATAATTGACACGGAATGTATACTTACCTGACGTGTTTTGTATTTTGCATTTGCGTTGCATTTACTACTGTTTATTTTATTTTAAGCTATGTGTGTACTGTGAGCGAGCTACTGTAACCTGTCCCGATTTCCCCTCGGGGATCATTAAGTCATTCTGATTCTGCTTCTGAAGAAATGCCAGAGGCATTTTACTTTGAAATTCGTTAAGAACAGGAGGTGGTGTATTAAGACCGGGTAGCTTAACATGGAAAGACGTCAGCATTCCCTGGGCCGTCTGGCTTCGGTCCGAAGTTATGCAGTAACACTCATTCTAGCTGATGCTCAGACAAGCTCCGTGGGCCAGGGGTGTTAGAATGGCCCCTTGCGTGGTTATTATTATTATTGTTGTAATTATTATTATTATAATTATTATTATTATTGTGACTCCCGCTGGCCATTTGCCAGAAGCGATTTCCGCTTAGGCGTCGGAGATAGGCAGGCTGAGATGCCCGCTGGGTAGAATAGTCAGATCGCAGGCCAAGCGCACGAGGTAATCAATGACTCCACGCATGTCCTTCATGTCTGTTTTGACTTAATGCCATCAGGAAAGCGCTTTAGACAGCCTGCCTGCGAAACAAGCAGAAGGAAGTTTGGTTTGGTTCCAGAGGCCATTCGACTGGTGAACAGCCACAGTACGAGAAGTGGTCAGTTTATCTAGACTAGGTCTGTACCTTGACCTTTTGATTTGAACCCTTGAACAAGTCTAATATGCACTTGGATTGTATTGACTGAAATTAATTTGTATTGATGTGACACCTATATTCCTTTGTGGTGTTGGATACACTGTAATCAGGGATCTTGCTTTATCAGTGTCATTTATTGTATTTATTGTCTTGTTTTTTGTATTGTTTTTGGATGTGTACAGAGTACAGCTTGTTTGCAGTATTCATGCCTTAAATTGGCCTTTGCGGGACTAATAAAGTTTTTTTTTTTTTTTTTTTTTTTTTTTTTTTTTTTTTTTAATAAATTGAATTGATTTTACTGGACTGGTAGATTGCCCGTTTAAATGCTGAAGTACTGATACTTTCCTCATGGGTCCTTTCGCGTCCACGGGTGACTGGTCCTCCGGGGTATGCTCGGTGTGCTGTGGTCGTCAACCCCGTCCTTGGTAGAGCAGGTAGCTCTTGAGAGAGGCGGGCAGGGGCAGTCCGTGGATTCCGCTCGGGCGGTCCCTTCCTAGAGCCGCCCGCACGGAGCGCCTGCACAGGTCCATCAGAGGGAGGGGATCCGGATCGAGTCCGTTTATGTACCGGATTCGTATTTCGCAGTGTCACTATGAAACCTAACGTCCCCTCGTCCATGTCCAAGACGACTAACAGAGCGAGTCTGGTATTATGAAGGTGTCGTCGGGCTCCAGGAAGGGGGGTGATAGTGGAGTTTTTTTTTTTTTTTAAGATTGTTGTTCAGATAAACCCCCTCAGATCGGCTAAAGTTAAGAAATTATCATTGTCATCATCACAGGAGCTTCCTAATTTAATTTGTCAGTCACCATCAGTCACATGGGGTTGATTGAGAATGAGAAGGCAAGAGTATATAGTGCCTTTTTGAAAACGGCGCTGCGGCCATTTTGGCCTGAAATACGGCTCCTTGCTGGGGCAGAAGCTTAGTCTCCAAAATGGCGGATTGGCTGTGTGCTGTCGCATCTTTACGATAAAAGGTCTCTGGTTACCGTGAACCTCCGTTTCGCAAACACCACAACAAGGAGGGAGACAGCTACTTTTCACACTCTGTTTTGGATTAAGAGGATGTCCTGAAGTGTGACGGTGGATTAAAGACTTGATGAAAAACGTCATGTGATCTGGTGGATTATAGTCTTCGTGACAGAAAGAACAGGATGGAACATGGATGCGAGTTTTACTGCCGAGTGCGACTTTCTGCTTGACTGCATGTAACGTTAAACTTTTATCGTCCATGAATTCCTGGGAGTGCTTATTCTTTTCGTGAATGGATTATTTTACGTCGCTGGATTTGGAAGGGAAGCAAATTGCACTACATTTCAGCTGTTGCCGCCAGAATGAACCGTTCGCCCCATGGACCTTTCGGTCTGCCCAGAGTGCCCGAGATGCCACGGCGCTCCGGCTTCAGCGCTTCTCCAAGCCGGTTCCCGTCAATCACCGTGAATCTGCCCGGCGGCCTGGGGGTCAGTGCGACCAGGAAGTACGTGGCGTCTCGCGGCGGCCCCGCGGCCTCCATTTCCCCAGCGGCTCCCGGCTCTGGGGGCGGCTGCCTCTACTGGTCTTCGCCCGCGGCCTCTCGCACGTCCGCGCCGATCGGCCTCTCCCTCCGGCACGCTCGCACGCGTTCTTGGGCGTCCGCGGCGCGGCGCTTCGTCTTCTGCTCTCCTACCGGGGCCGTCGCAGTGGCGCGCGGGGGGCTATGTTGGCAGCCTGTGGTCCGGTCGCTTCGCCAACGTCTTCGTCAGGCACCTCGGAAGGCAAGTACGCTCCGTGGCCGGTCCGGGACAGGGGACCGATGACTGAACTCGACATGCCAGGAATGGGAATATCCACGGGTAGAGAAGGCTTGTGGGTGCTGATTCGGTCTGCGGATCTGGTGCAAAACAACGCTTCGGGGCCGGCTTCAAGGGAGATGGACTGCCGTGGGCTGCTGCTGCTATGGTCGGCCAGAGAGAGAGAGGTGACGTAGGACCCTTGCTATATATATGAGGATTAACTGACGTCATGTTTGACGTCATAGCAGACGTCATACTAGGATTTTTTGACCACGTTGAGATCGGATTACGCGTGAGTGGCCTTCTGCTTGAACTATGGTCTGGAGACCTCACATGTATCTAAATGTAACCTACATGCAGAGTTGCCATACGTAAATGTATCTAAATGTAACCTACATGCAGAGTTGCCATACGTAAATGTATCTAAATGTAACCTACATGCAGAGTTGCCATACATAAATGTATCTAAATGTAACCTACATGCAGAGTTGCCATACGTAAATGTATCTAAATGTAACCTACATGCAGAGTTGCCATACATAAATGTATCTAAATGTAACCTACATGCAGAGTTGCCATACATAAATGTATCTAAATGTAACCTACATGCAGAGTTGCCATACATAAATGTATCTAAATGTAACCTACATGCAGAGTTGCCATACATAAATGTATCTAAATGTAACCTACATGCAGAGTTGCCATACATAAATGTATCTAAATGTAACCTACATGCAGAGTTGCCATACGTAAATGTATCTAAATGTAACCTACATACAGAGTTGCCATACGTAAATGTATCTAAATGTAACCTACATACAGAGTTGCCATACGTAAATGTATCTAAATGTAACCTACATACAGAGTTGTCATACGTAAATGTATCTAAATGTAACCTACATACAGAGTTGCCATACGTAAATGTATCTAAATGTAACCTACATGCAGAGTTGCCATACGTAAATGTATCTAAATGTAACCTACATACAGAGTTGCCATACGTAAATGTATCTAAATGTAACCTACATACAGAGTTGCCATACGTAAATGTATCTAAATGTAACCTACATACAGAGTTGCCATACGTAAATGTATCTAAATGTAACCTACATGCAGAGTTGCCATACGTAAATGTATCTAAATGTAACCTACATACAGAGTTGCCATACGTAAATGTATCTAAATGTAACCTACATACAGAGTTGCCATACGTAAATGTATCTAAATGTAACCTACATAGAGTTGCCATACGTAAATGTATCTAAATGTAACCTACAGTACATACAGAGTTGCCATACGTAAATGTATCTAAATGTAACCTACATACAGAGTTGCCATACGTAAATGTATCTAAATGTAACCTACATACAGAGTTGCCATACGTAAATGTATCTAAATGTAACCTACATACAGAGTTGCCATACGTAAATGTATCTAAATGTAACCTACATAGAGTTGCCATACGTAAATGTATCTAAATGTAACCTACATGCAGAGTTGCCATACGTAAATGTATCTAAATGTAACCTACATACAGAGTTGTCATACGTAAATTCATCTAAATGTAACCTACATGCAGAGTTGCCATACGTAAATGTATCTAAATGTAACCTACATACAGAGTTGCCATACGTAAATGTATCTAAATGTAACCTACATACAGAGTTGCCATACGTAAATGTATCTAAATGTAACCTACATACAGAGTTGCCATACGTAAATGTATCTAAATGTAACCTACATACAGAGTTGCCATACATAAATGTATCTAAATGTAACCTACATGCAGAGTTGCCATACGTAAATGTATCTACTGTAAATGTAACCTACATACAGAGTTGCCATACATGTAGCACTGCTCTGCATTTTAGTAATGCATGAATATTATCACTAGTACACAGGCCGCCGCCTTTGGAAGAGAAACAAGTTATATTGAGTCCATGATTGACTGTAAGCTGCGCACGTTTTAGTCCATTCGTGCGCACACGACTGTCCATTATGACCTTTTTCCCATTGTAACCTTCATTGTCATAATAGACTACATACTGGGCAGAAAGGGAGGGAGGTTGGGTGGGTTTGGGTGTGTTAGGAGTATTTTTCCGTTGTCAAAAATCTCATTCTGAAGGAAAGGAATCCCCCTCTTTACCTTCTTTTCAATTGTGGTTAACGGACAAGATCACTGTTATACAGATGGAGAGACTCAAGTTCCTGAGAAACAACTCAATAAAAAGAAATGAACTATGTGGGACCCTTCTGGCCTACCTCCATGAGGTTAGGTACCTCCATGAGGTTAGGTACCTCCATGGGGTTAGGTACCTCCATGAGGCTAGGTACCTCCATGAGGTTAGGTACCTCCATGAGGTTAGGTACCTCCATGAGGTTAGGTACCTCCATGGGGTTAGGTACCTCCATGAGGTTAGGTACCTCCATGAGGTTAGGTACCTCCATGGGGTTAGGTACCTCCATGAGGTTAGGTACCTCCATGAGGTTAGGTACCTCCATGAGGTTAGGGCCGACGGATCGGATGACTCGCCCGGCTAGTTTCTCATGGACCCCTTACGTGGGATCCCATGCACATCTCGCGGCTTCTTTTTGTGTCTGAGCCTGTTCGTCTGTTTTGTTTTGTTCTTGTATTGTTCTAAAAAAAATTGAAAATAAAATATTGGGGGAGAAAAAGAGAGTATTTTTTTGTGTTCATGTTGCATATTTTTATTTTGTTTTTCTCCAATGAAAATGTAGACATGTCTCATGTCCTACATCTGAAATCCTTTCTTTAACTAAAGAATAGTAAACATAAAATACTCCACGAAGCATACTTGACGAAAACCTAATCGCCAATACGATCATACGCTGACTAATAAGCTTGTGCAAAGTGCACATATTATATATGGAGAGCATGACATCACTAATTCGAGGGCACGTTTTGGCAATTAGTGCGCATGTAAAGAGGAAATCAAGGCAACAAATTGTATCTCCCGCGCAGAAAAAAAAGAAAATGGCAGCTCAAATGGCACATTGTGCGCATGTTACATTAATCGTGGCCACAACCTGAAAAAGAAAAATCTCCCGATGGCGACTCCCGGCCTGTGTATAGCATGGAAACATGAGGCTGCGGTGTGCCCTCTGGCTTGTACAGCGGTTGTGTGTGTTTTGTATTCCCATCACAAAGGCCTGTCGGTTAGCCGTCTTTCTAGGTGGTAGGCTTTGTGACATGACATCAGTCCATCCCTTCTTCTCTTTCCATCTCCCTCTCTGTCTGTGTTGACACTTGTGCTGGAGCGCTCTGCCCCAAAGCTCTGGAACTAAGCTTGTCAAAATGATTGATAGTATCGGTAAGTATCGATCATTTAAAAAAAACTAATTAAATCGATTAGTCGATGGGCAGAAAAATTTATCAACAACTATTTTGATAATCGATTACCTGCGAACAGTGGACAATGGGGATATATGAACACTCTGGTTCACAAGTAAAAACACACTAAGTTGAAAAAAAAAAAAGAGTAAGAAAACAAGTCAAAATTCTCTGATACCGGCTTCTTAAATGTGAATATTTTCTAGTTTCTTTACTCCTCTGTGACAGTAAATGTTGGAATATCTTTGGGTTGTGGACAAAACAAGACATTTGAGGACGTCATCTTAGGCTTTGGGAAACACCGATCAACATTTTTCACCATTTTCTGACATTTTATAGACCAAACAACTAATCGATTAATCGAGAAAAGAATCCACAGATTAATCGATTATGAAAATAATCGTTAGTTATAGCCGTAAGAATTTGAAACGGATACAATAATCGTTGGCAACAGTATCAATACTAAGCAGCAGTGCTGCAGTATTGAGTATCGATATTCTCCTGGGTATCAGTATCGAAGTTAGAAATTCAAGTATGGTTTGGTGACAACCCAATCCATGACTCACTCTGACTTCTCTCCAGGCTGTGTCTTGTTGCTCTGAGAGGGAGTGACGTCTGAGGAGTTTCAAAAGGAACAACAAAGTCTACCGGAAGAGAGAGGGGGGGTCTATATGAGAAACTCTGGACTTGTTGGCATAGTGCCAGCTTGCTTGTGTGTAAGAGTAAGGCAGCTCTTAGTACTATAGAATGACTTGATGTGTAAGTTAGTTGGTAAGGCTCTTTATATAGCAGTACTATAGAATGACTTGATGTGTAAGTTAGTAAGTAAGGCTCTTTATATAGCAGTACTATAGAATGACTTGATGTGTAAGTTAGTAGTAAGGCTCTTTATATAGCAGTACTATAGAATGACTTGATGTGTAAGTTAGTAAGTAAGGCTCTTTATATAGCAGTACTATAGAATGACTTGATGTGTAAGTTAGTAAGTAAGGCTCTTTATATAGCAGTACGATAGAATGACTTGATGTGTAAGTTAGTAAGTAAGACTCTTTATATAGCAGTACTATAGAATGACTTGCTGTTTAAGTTAGTAAGTAAGACTCTTTATATAGCAGTACTATAGAATGACTTGATGTGTAAGTTAGTAAGTAAGGCTCTTTATATAGCAGTACTATAGAATGACTTGATGTGTAAGTTAGTAAGTAAGGCTCTTTATATAGCAGTACTATAGAATGACTTGATGTGTAAGTTAGTAAGTAAGGCTCTTTATATAGCAGTACTATAGAATGACTTGATGTGTAAGTTAGTAAGTAAGGCTCTTTATATAGCAGTACTATAGAATGACTTGATGTGTAAGTTAGTAAGTAAGACTCTTTATATAGCAGTACTATAGAATGACTTGATGTGTAAGTTAGTAAGTAAGGCTCTTTATATAGCAGTACTATAGAATGGCTTGATGTGTAAGTTAGTAAGTAAGACTCTTTATATAGCAGTACTATAGAATGACTTGATGTGTAAGTTAGTAAGTAAGGCTCTTTATATAGCAGTACTATAGAATGACTTGATGTGTAAGTTAGTAGTAAGGCTCTTTATATAGCAGTACTATAGAATGACTTGACGTGTAAGTTAGTAAGTAAGGCTCTTTATATAGCAGTACTATAGAATGACTTGATGTGTAAGTTAGTAGTAAGGCTCTTTATATAGCAGTACTATAGAATGACTTGATGTGTAAGTTAGTAAGTAAGGCTCTTTATATAGCAGTACTATAGAATGACTTGATGTGTAAGTTAGTAAGTAAGGCTCTTTATATAGCAGTACTATAGAATGACTTGATGTGTAAGTTAGTAAGTAAGGCTCTTTATATAGCAGTACTATAGAATGACTTGATGTGTAAGTTAGTAAGTAAGGCTCTTTATATAGCAGTACTATAGAATGACTTGATGTGTAAGTTAGTAAGTAAGGCTCTTTATATAGCAGTACTATAGAATGACTTGATGTGTAAGTTAGTAGTAAGACTCTTTATATAGCAGTACTATAGAATGACTTGATGTGTAAGTTTGTAAGTAAGACTCTTTATATAGCAGTACTATATAATGACTTGATGTGTAAGTTAGTAAGTAAGGCTCTTTATATAGCAGTACTATAGAATGACTTGATGTGTAAGTTAGTAAGTAAGGCTCTTTATATAGCAGTACTATAGAATGACTTGATGTGTAAGTTAGTAAGTAAGGCTCTTTATATAGCAGTACTATAGAATGACTTGATGTGTAAGTTAGTAAGTAAGGCTCTTTATATAGCAGTACGATAGAATGACTTGATGTGTAAGTTAGTAAGTAAGACTCTTTATATAGCAGTACTATAGAATGACTTGCTGTTTAAGTTAGTAAGTAAGACTCTTTATATAGCAGTACTATAGAATGACTTGATGTGTAAGTTAGTAAGTAAGGCTCTTTATATAGCAGTACTATAGAATGACTTGATGTGTAAGTTAGTAAGTAAGGCTCTTTATATAGCAGTACTATAGAATGACTTGATGTGTAAGTTAGTAAGTAAGGCTCTTTATATAGCAGTACTATAGAATGACTTGATGTGTAAGTTAGTAAGTAAGGCTCTTTATATAGCAGTACTATAGAATGACTTGATGTGTAAGTTAGTAAGTAAGACTCTTTATATAGCAGTACTATAGAATGACTTGATGTGTAAGTTAGTAAGTAAGGCTCTTTATATAGCAGTACTAT
>NW_028151649.1:7500-52500 GCF_964638095.1 Poromitra crassiceps | reverse complement strand
GGTGCAAAGACACTAGGGCAGAGTTACTGGTGCAAAGACACTAGGGCAGGGTTACTGGTGCAAAGACACTAGGGCAGGGTTACTGGTGCAAAGACACTAGGGCAGAGTTACTGGTGCAAAGACAGCAGGGCAGGGTTACTGGTGCAAAGACACTAGGGCAGAGTTACTGGTGCAAAGACACTAGGGCAGGGTTACTGGTGCAAAGACACTAGGGCAGGGTTACTGGTGCAAAGACACTAGGGCAGAGTTACTGGTGCAAAGACACTAGGGCAGAGTTACTGGTGCAAAGACACTATGGCAGGGTTACTGGTGCAAAGACACTAGGGCAGAGTTACTGGTGCAAAGACACTAGGGCAGGGTTACTGGTGCAAAGACACTAGGGCAGGGTTACTGGTGCAAAGACACTATGGCAGAGTTACTGGTGCAAAGACACTATGGCAGAGTTACTGGTGCAAAGACACTATGGCAGGGTTACTGGTGCAAAGACACTATGGCAGGGTTACTGGTGCAAAGACACTATGGCAAAGTTACTGGTGCAAAGACACTAGGGCAGAGTTACTGGTGCAAAGACACTATGGCAGGGTTACTGGTGCAAAGACACTAGGGCAGGGTTACTGGTGCAAAGACAGCAGGGCAGGGTTACTGGTGCAAAGACACTAGGGCAGGGTTACTGGTGCAAAGACAGCAGGGCAGGGTTACTGGTGCAAAGACACTAGGGCAGGGTTACTGGTGCAAAGACACTAGGGCAGGTTTACTGGTGCAAAGACAGCAGGGCAGGGTTACTGGTGCAAAGATAGCAGGGCAGGGTTACTGGTGCAAATACACTAGGGCAGGGTTACTGGTGCAAAGACAGCAGGGCAGGGTTACTGGTGCAAAGACACTAGGGCAGGGTTACTGGTGCAAAGACACTAGGGCAGGGTTACTGGTGCAAAGACACTAGGGCAGGGTTACTGGTGCAAAGACAGCAGGGCCGAGTTACTGGTGCAAAGACAGCAGGGCCGAGTTACTGGTGCAAAGACAGCAGGGCAGGGTTACTGGTGCAAAGACACTAGGGCAGAGTTACTGGTGCAAAGACAGCAGGGCAGGGTTACTGGTGCACAGACACTAGGGCAGGGTTACTGGTGCAAAGACACTAGGGCAGGGGTACTGGTGCAAAGACACTAGGGCAGGTTTACTGGTGCAAAGACACTAGGGCGGGGTTACTGGTGCAAAGACACTAGGGCGGGGTGACACTAGGGCGGGGTTACTGGTGCAAAGACACTAGGGCAGGGTTACTGGTGCAAAGACACTAGGGCAGGGGTACTGGTGCAAAGACACTAGGGCAGGGTTACTGGTGCAAAGACAGCAGGGCAGGGTTACTGGTGCAAAGACACTAGGGCAGAGTTACTGGTGCAAAGACACTAGGGCAGGGTTACTGGTGCAAAGACAGCAGGGCAGGGTTACTGGTGCAAAGACACTAGGGTAGAGTTACTGGTGCAAAGACACTAGGGCGGGGTTACTGGTGCAAAGACACTAGGGTGGGGTTACTGGTGCAAAGACACTAGGGCAGGGTTACTGGTGCAAAGACACTAGGGCGGGGTTACTGGTGCAAAGACACTAGGGCAGAGTTACTGGTGCAAAGACAGCAGGGCAGGGTTACTGGTGCAAAGACAGCAGGGCAGGGTTACTGGTGCAAAGACACTAGGGCAGGGTTACTGGTGCAAAGACAGCAGGGCAGGGTTACTGGTGCAAAGACACTAGGGCGGGGTTACTGGTGCAAAGACAGCAGGGCAGGGTTACTGGTGCAAAGACACTAGGGCGGGGTTACTGGTGCAAAGACAGCAGGGCCGGGTTACTGGTGCAAAGACAGCAGGGCAGGGTTACTGGTGCAAAGACACTAGGGCGGGGTTACTGGTGCAAAGACACTAGGGCAGAGTTACTGGTGCAAAGACACTAGGGCATGGGTACTGGTGCAAAGACACTAGGGCAGGGTTACTGGTGCAAAGACAGCAGGGCAGGGTTACTGGTGCAAAGACAGTAGGGCAGGGTTACTGGTGCAAAGACACTAGGGCAGGGTTACTGGTGCAAAGACACTAGGGCAGAGTTACTGGTGCAAAGACAGCAGGGCAGGGTTACTGGTGCAAAGACAGTAGGGCAGGGTTACTGGTGCAAAGACACTAGGGCAGAGTTACTGGTGCAAAGACACTAGGGCAGGGTTACTGGTGCAAAGACAGCAGGGCAGGGTTACTGGTGCAAAGACACTAGGGTAGAGTTACTGGTGCAAAGACACTAGGGCGGGGTTACTGGTGCAAAGACACTAGGGTGGGGTTACTGGTGCAAAGACACTAGGGCAGGGTTACTGGTGCAAAGACACTAGGGCGGGGTTACTGGTGCAAAGACACTAGGGCAGAGTTACTGGTGCAAAGACAGCAGGGCAGGGTTACTGGTGCAAAGACAGCAGGGCAGGGTTACTGGTGCAAAGACACTAGGGCAGGGTTACTGGTGCAAAGACAGCAGGGCAGGGTTACTGGTGCAAAGACACTAGGGCGGGGTTACTGGTGCAAAGACAGCAGGGCAGGGTTACTGGTGCAAAGACACTAGGGCGGGGTTACTGGTGCAAAGACAGCAGGGCCGGGTTACTGGTGCAAAGACAGCAGGGCAGGGTTACTGGTGCAAAGACACTAGGGCGGGGTTACTGGTGCAAAGACACTAGGGCAGAGTTACTGGTGCAAAGACACTAGGGCATGGGTACTGGTGCAAAGACACTAGGGCAGGGTTACTGGTGCAAAGACAGCAGGGCAGGGTTACTGGTGCAAAGACAGTAGGGCAGGGTTACTGGTGCAAAGACACTAGGGCAGGGTTACTGGTGCAAAGACACTAGGGCAGAGTTACTGGTGCAAAGACAGCAGGGCAGGGTTACTGGTGCAAAGACAGTAGGGCAGGGTTACTGGTGCAAAGACACTAGGGCAGGGTTACTGGTGCAAAGACAGCAGGGCAGGGTTACTGGTGCAAAGACAGTAGGGCAGGGTTACTGGTGCAAAGACACTAGGGCAGGGTTACTGGTGCAAAGACACTAGGGCAGAGTTACTGGTGCAAAGACACTAGGGCAGGGGTACTGGTGCAAATACACTAGGGCAGGGTTACTGGTGCAAAGACAGCAGGGCAGGGTTACTGGTGCAAAGACACTAGGGCAGGGTTACTGGTGCAAAGACACTAGGGCAGAGTTACTGGTGCAAAGACACTAGGGCAGGGTTACTGGTGCAAAGACACTAGGGCAGGGTTACTGGTGCAAAGACAGCAGGGCAGGGTTACTGGTGCAAAGACACTAGGGCGGGGTTACTGGTGCAAAGACACTAGGGCAGGGTTACTGGTGCAAAGATAGCAGGGCAGGGTTACTGGTGCAAAGACACTAGGGCAGGGTTACTGGTGCAAAGACAGCAGGGCAGGGTTACTGGTGCAAAGACACTAGAGTGGGGTTACTGGTGCAAAGACAGCAGGGCAGGGTTACTGGTGCAAAGACACTAGGGCAGGGTTACTGGTGCAAAGCTAGCAGGGCAGGGTTACTGGTGCAAAGACACTAGGGCAGGGTTACTGGTGCAAAGACAGCAGGGCAGGGTTACTGGTGCAAAGACACTAGGGCGGGGTTACTGGTGCAAAGACAGCAGGGCCGGGTTTCTGGTGCAAAGACAGCAGGGCAGGGTTACTGGTGCAAAGACACTAGGGCAGAGTTACTGGTGCAAAGACACTAGGGCAGGGTTACTGGTGCAAAGACACTAGGGCAGGGTTACTGGTGAAAAGACACTAGGGCAGAGTTACTGGTGAAAAGACACTAGGGCAGGGTTACTGGTGCAAAGACACTAGGGCAGAGTTACTGGTGCAAAGACACTAGGGCAGGGTTACTGGTGAAAAGACACTAGGGCAGAGTTACTGGTGAAAAGACACTAGGGCAGGGTTACTGGTGCAAAGACACTAGGGCAGGGTTACTGGTGAAAAGACACTAGGGCAGGGTTACTGGTGCAAAGACACTAGGGCAGGGTTACTGGTGCAAAGACAGCAGGGCAGGGTTACTGGTGCAAAGACACTAGGGCAGGGTTAGTGGTGCAAAGACACTAGGGCAGGGTTACTGGTGCAAAGACAGCAGGGCAGGGTTACTGGTGCAAAGACAGCAGGGCAGGTTTACTGGTGCAAAGACAGCAGGGCAGGGTTACTGGTGCAAAGACACTAGGGCAGGTTTACTGGTGCAAAGACAGCAGGGCATGGTTACTGGTGCAAAGACAGCAGGGCAGGGTTACTGGTGCAAAGACACTAGGGCAGGTTTACTGGTGCAAAGACAGCAGGGCAGAGTTACTGGTGCAAAGACACTAGGGCAGGGTTACTGGTGCAAAGACAGCAGGGCAGGGTTACTGGTGCAAAGACAGCAGGGCAGGGTTACTGGTGCAAAGACACTAGGGCAGGTTTACTGGTGCAAAGACACTAGGGCAGGGTTACTGGTGCAAAGACACTAGGGCAGGGTTACTGGTGCAAAGACAGCAGGGCAGGGTTACTGGTGCAAAGACACTAGGGCAGGGTTACTGGTGCAAAGACACTAGGGCAGGGTTACTGGTGCAAAGACAGCAGGGCAGGGTTACTGGTGCAAAGACAGCAGGGCAGGGTTACTGGTGCAAAGACAGCAGGGCAGGGTTACTGGTGCAAAGACACTAGGGCAGGGTTACTGGTGCAAAGACAGCAGGGCAGGGTTACTGGTGCAAAGACAGCAGGGCAGGGTTACTGGTGCAAAGACACTGATGGAAACACTGGAGAAACGGGTGTACTGTATCCACCACACCCCCCCAGGGGCTCCCAGCACAGCCGGGGCCAACTCACTCCTCCAAGTGGTCCAAGAGTATTTAGGTCAGACACACCTAACACTCCTATAGCAAGACTACGTTCTCTCATTTAAATTGTTCCAGTCTCTGTGCCAGCAATGGTTTAAATTAGACCATATTGAAAGGCCCAAGCAGAAGCCTGTACTGTACTGGTGGGAGGAGAAATAGTTGCGCAGAGGAAAAGCTTAGGAGCTGCGTCAAGCTAGCCAGAGTTAGCCAGAGAGAGAATGGGAAACAGGCAGTTTTGCCTTCAAAATAAAAGCAGAAACATGTGTCGGTTTTGAAGTAAGTGGGTTGCTGGAGGCTTATTCTGGGTGATTTACAAATATATTAATATATGCTGCAAGAGGGACCTTTTGTAAACAAAATAATCAAAACAATAGACAAAAAAAAACTATTTTCCACCTGCTTCAGATTATTTTCTCACTTTATTACCCTACTTCTGGCTAGGTTTGAGTTTTTGAAGGCAGATGCAACTAATGTTTTAATTGAACCTGCAGATTGCAGATAGTAGTATTTGCTGATGTTCACTATCTTTAAATTTGAACCATTTTCATGCTGAACAATTCAAATTCCAAAATCAAGTGTTTCCCAGAGAACGTTTGAAAGTTAAAGCCTCTGAAGGACTCTCCATTGAAACCCAGCATACTATAATAATAATAATAATAATAATAATGATAATAATAATAATCTTTATTTGTATAGCACCTGTGATACACAACATGCAGCTCAATTGGTTTACATCAATAGAAGGTAGACAACAGACATAAGATGCAATTCATATAAAAGAACACAGAGTACATTTGCATTAAAAGAATCAAAAAAAGTAACAGAACGATAAAAGAACACAACAAACCTATAAGCTATACACAATACACATTAGGGCTGCAACTAAGAATTATTTTCATTATCGATTAATCCGTTGATTATTTTATCGATTAATCAATTAGTTGTTTGGTCTATAAAATGTCTGAAAGTGATGAAAAATGTCGCTCATCATCATCAAGATGATGTCCTCAAATGTCTTGTTTTGTCCACAACCCAAAGATGATCAGTTTACTGACATAAAGAAACCAGAAAATATTCACATTTAAGAAGCTGGAATCAGAGAATTTTGACTTTTCTTAAAATAATACTCAAAGCAATTAATCGATTATCAAAATATTTGTCAAAGAAATTCTGTCCATTGATTAATTAATTGATGCCACTCTAATGAATACACAATTATGCATACTTATGTGCATTGATCAGTTCTGATTGACTACAATAGCCTATGTATTGTAAACTGCAACAGCTTTTAATGAAAGGGAGCACTGACAAACTATATTGGTCTAACTGTAATTTCCATTACTGAAACTACATTGTGAAATGTTCATCCTGAATATCTTATTTTGTGAACTTTTGACCGGAAGTGTAGTGGTTATTCCGGCGAATTTGACAGCGCAAAAGCTTGATGACAATTAATTTGCGAACGACCTCACGCGGCCTCACCGGGCGGCTTCGCTCTTATTAACGGCATATAGTCCCGGTGGGGGTGCGGGGAGCGCGTGCGCGTGCTCAGAGACACGGCGTGTCTTCTGTCTGGCTCGCGCGACGCGAGGTTGTGTCAGGTAAAACACACAGCGGGTGCACGCGCGTTCATTTCAGACCGAATGGACCCGTTAACCCCGGTACTAGGCGCGCGTGCCCGTTCACTCAGCGGCGAGCGAACGGGCACGCGCGCCCGTTTCACCGGGGTTACCGACTGATGTGTGTGTGTGCGTGTGTCTGTGTGTGTCTGCATCTGGGCTGTGAGGACGGTGCGCTCCGGTTTAACATTACCTGCCTGGAGGCTGTGGGCAGCGCGTGCACGAGTCAACGTTTAGATACACAAAACTGTACGATTGCCCGGTTGCCGTGATTTCCCCGTACAAAAAACTCAAGTTCACTCGCCCGTGTCCGCGTTTGAACCGTCTTCGCACAGCATCTAGCTAAAACGGGAACCAACGAATTGGCTCGAGCGATGACTTTAAGGGATGACTGTACATTAACATTAACGGCTGTGCATTCTCGTGTGTTTCTATTTACCGTGTTGTCCGTCCCCTGGCAGGCCCCCGGACCCCGGCAGTCGGTAGTCACTCTCTCTCTCTCCCTCCTCGCACTCTACCGGGTCTTCTCCCCGTTGCTTGCTCGCGCTCCCCGCCTCTCTCTACCCTCTCTCCAACCGGCCTGCCCTGCTCAGCTCACGAGCCGCATAAGCATAGCCGCCGCAAGTTTCCGCAGGGTCCTAGAGGCACAATACCCCCCACTTGATTTGCGCCAAGTCCCGCCCCATGGGGAGTGATGATTGGTTAGGTTTCGACATGAGGGTTAGGGTCTATCAGAGTGAGCCAATCAGAGGCAGAGTAGGGCGGGACTTGGCGCAATAGGGTTGGTCGGGGGGGGGGGGGGGGGGGTACAATCGTCCCAGAGAGTCTACAGACCCAGTTCACAACACACGCACACACGAGACAAGCAGACGCGCATGCACGCACACACACTCAAGCGCACATGCACGCGGAAGTCAGGTGTACTGCACAGACAGACTGTAGGCTGCTACACACTAACCGTGACAGCCCTTTTTAGAGCTGACATGATGAATCGAATAGAATAGGTCCCTACTTTTCTTATTCTGGATTTGTATGATCTTTATTAAAGGCAATTACAATATATAGGACATACAAAAACATCAACAACACACGGCCCAGGGGTAGCCCACTGTAAATAGGCTACCTCAAGAATCACAAATCACAGCATCAACCAACTTCAGCAAAGATGCTCATTAGAGTTCTTTGAATATTTCGTCCATATTGAGTTCATTCTTAAAAACAGCAAAGACTGGTTTAAAGAACCATTGTGTTTGCATGCGTGGATGTGGTATTTCGCAAGTAGACATAGCCTACAAGATCTATTATAAAATATGTCCCTTCATTTTCCATCTCAAACACACCAAAGAAACGTGGTAAAGAGAAAAAAGTGTGTGTGTGTGTGTGTGTGTGTGTGTGTGTGTGTGTGTGTGTGTGTGTGTGTGTGTGTGTGTGTGTGTGTGTGTGTGTGTGTGTGTGTGTGTGTGTGTGTGTGTGTGTGTGTGTGTGTGTTTATCAGCAGTTAATTGTAGATGAAGATGGAAAGCTGTGAAAATCACATAACTTAAATTATGGATACATTTATTTATTTATTTATTAAGGACAATCGACTATGAATGTGGTTATGGTGGATCTATACTTTGTGTTTATGACTTGGAGTTCTATAATTAAGTAACTTAAGTAAAGCTGCAATGGTTAATTGATTCATTAATTAATCTCCAACTATTTTGATAATCGATTAATTGGTTTGAGTAATTCAAAAGGGAGGGGGAAATCAAAATGATCTGACTCCAGTTTCTTCAATGTGAATATTTTCTATAGGCTACTTTACTGACTCCTCTGTGACAGTTGTTTGTTTGGTCTCTAAAATGTCAGAAAATGGTGAAAAATGTCAATCAGTGTTTCCAAAGCCCAAGATGGTGTCCTCTTGTTTTGTCCACAATCCAAACATATTCAGTTTAATAATTGATTAATAATCAAGAAAATAATCAACAGATTAATCGACAATGAAAGTAATCGTTACAGCCATAAAAAAAATAAAAAAAACATAACATAAAACATAAAAAAACACTGTATAGCATAATAACAGTAGTTGTGTGTGTGTGTGTGTGTGTGTGTGTGTGTGTGTGTGTGTGTGTGTGTGTGGTACTTATTTATAGCAGTCTGTGAGGTCACGAACAGAAAACCTGTTTTCTTCACTCTATAGTTTACACACCCCCACCTTGCACAATAAACTCTCTCTCTCTCTCTCTCACACACACACACACACACACACACACACACACACACACACACACACACACACACACACACACACACACACACACACACAGAGTCATGACCTCTGAAGGAAACGCATGGGAAAAGTGAGAGGAGCTCATCCATATGAATGAGGAGACAAACAGGCAGAAAGTAAAGACAGAAAAGTCTCCATGCTGCAGAAGTGTGTTTCTGAAGTCTGTGAGAAACTGGGCCATGATCCTGACCCTGGGTAGTGTAGCGGTAGATTCCCTGCCTACCAACATGAGGGTCGCAGGTTCACACCCCGTGTTACCTCCGGCTTGGTCGGGCGTCCGTACAGGCACGATTGGCTGTGTCTGCGGGTGGGAAGCCGGATTAGCGGTATGTGTCCTGATCGCTGCACTAGCGCCTCCTCTGGTCGGTCCGGGCGCCTGTTCGGGGTGGAAGGGAACTGGTGGGAATAGCGTGATCCTCCCACGTGCTACGTCCTGCCGGTGGAGCTCCCCACTGTCAGGTGAAAAGAAGCGGCTAGCAACTGCGCATGTGTCGGAGGAAGCATGGTGCTAGTCTTCGGCTCTCCCCAGATCGGCAGAGGGTGGAGCAGCGCCCGCGGGAAATTGGTCACATATACAAATGTGTCTCCAAATGACTCTGAACGGTGTGTGGTGAACTAGTGATTGTTGGTGGTGGTGTGACCAATATTGTGCGAGAGATGTAGTTGATTGAGCGGTTTCATACAAAAGTAAACGTTACGTTTCAGTTTTACGACAAACTGTGGCTTTCTTGACCCGCATAGTTATCTTTTAAATTGAGGAAAAATCACACGTGGACTTCCTGGCACAATTCATGGCCGTTCACCACCACTCAGATTTGGTGCGTAGCTGAAACAGGAAGTAGGCGGTGACTTTGGTCGTCTATTCAAGACAGACAGGTACAGTCAGTGAATTTGGTCAATTCTCCGGGGAAGTCGGGGAATCTCTGGGAATTTTACAAATGGGCCACGTCAAAGGAATATCACCGACTTTTGAAACCCGGTTCACACATTCACTGCGTTCGATGTTTTTCAGCCCAGACTGAAAAACATGAACATGAACTATTAAATGTTTAGATCATAGGAGCGCTCCCACATGAATGATGGAACGTCATGGAAATGTCAAGTTCATTTTACACCTCCACCCTGTTACTGTGACCTCCACCCTGTTACTGTGTTGTTGGCCTGCCCGGCGGGTATGTCAAATAATTTTACACCTCCACCCTGTTACTGTGACCTCCACCCTGTTACTGTGTTGTTGGCCTGCCCGGCGGGTATGTCAAATCATTTTACACCTCCACCCTGCTGTTGCCGTGTTGTCGGCCCGCCCGGCCTGTTGCGTAGGCCTACTTGGGAGTCACAGAGACAGCAGAGACACACGGTTGATGTTAAATAATATTTATTGTATTTGAAACACAGATCCACACTTTTCACTCGCTCCGTCAAACTCCAGCAGGCAGCGTAGCTTAGCTCCAAGTGTTTTACAGTTTGATGTCAGGAAGAATCTGTCCTGTCCGTCTAGATTTCCCCTCTCTCATCATGAACTCACTCATCCATGAAATCAGTCATGAAATCAGTCATTCAGCGCACTGAAAACAAATGATCATCCCAGTCTCCGGCTTGTCAGTCAAGACACTGGGCGTTCTGTGGAGAGCCTGTCTAAGATATACTTGCTTTTAACTAAGCGTTGGCGTGCGTAATCTGCGTATCCTGCGTCAATTTGGTTGTGCACGTGCTATCCAAAATAGTCTCTCAGGCCAGCTGATCTGTTCCACAATCTTTTAATCCTCCAGACAGAGACAGTCTGTCCTGTTACAATTTGGAAAGAGGAAGTTGTCATCTTCCAAAGAAGAAAAAACAACGCTTCGGACCGGAGGGAGGTTCGATGGTCATTCGACCAATCGCGACACATAACCGAGGCAGGTGATTGGATGCCCGCCTTATGGATTTCCCCGCGTTATTTTTTTGACCAACTTTGAGACCTGCCGGAATACAGATGGTGGTTGTCGGGAGCATTTGGAAATTCAGGGGCCATTGAGACTATTATATCCAAATGAAAGCTATACGCATACGCTGCAAACGGACGCAGCCATCATGCGCACGCAAACGCATGGTTAAAAGCTCTCCGGCCTGTGAGCCCCAAACCAACTAAAACAGAGCTGAATGACAGAACGCTGATCTGAATGTTGAAATCCCAGCAGTGACATGAACACATTCAGCCTGACCTGACACAAGCCCAGAGGCTGTACCAGAGGTTTCCTGTCTCCAGGGGGCGCTATCCCTGCCATAGCAGCAAGTGTCAAGTGTTTTTCTTTGGCGCCGCTAGCTCAGTGAGTTTGGGTCGTAGTAGTGATCAGACTATAATACACCGGAATCCGTGTTAATTTGGCATCGTGTTGGACTTACCCGGTGCAAACAGAACAGAACAAAACGCAACCATTACTGCGACCACTGCAACAGTCATTCTGCGGCCGTAGTGCCCATGGAAAGAGCTAAAACCTGCAGGTCCAGTTAGGTTTGCGTATGAGCACCGATCCTGATTGGTTGGGGGACAGGAAGGCGTGGCACTGGGGGTCATTGCGGGGAGGGGGGGTAGCCCCGCCCACAACATCCACAGAGGACTGGAGGGTCTGTGGTAAAACAGCTGGTACAGTACTTCAACTCGCTAGAGTGACCCTGTCGAAGCATAGGCTTTTACACTCTCTCTCACACACACACACACGCACACACACGCATATACACATTACACACACACACACGCATATACACATTACACACACATCGCCACAGTAATCAGATAGCTCCTCTTCGACTGTAGTGTCACTGCAGACGAGCCGAGCACCTGTGGCACTACAAGTCTACTAATCTCATCCAGGCATCAGTGACCTGGGAAGGACGGGGCTTTCTACGTTCCACTCAGGCAGCATAAAAAAAAAGTCCCATTAAAGCTTCTGGTCTCAGCAGGGCCTGAACACACACTCCGCTCCAAACCCCATGAATACACTGCAAAAAAAAAATCTAATCAAATCAAATCAACTCAAACCCCCAAACCAAGCAATAAATACTAAGCACACAGTGCCGATTACGGGAAACGTAAAAGTCGCAACTCAAGTCTCGTCCTCATCTTCATCCGCTGTCCCTCTACTCTTCTCCTCTTCCACTCTCCTCTCTGACTGATAACATGCAATATCTCAGCCCTGACACTTTTCTGTATATCTATATCCAAAATATAGATGTTCGAAACCGCGGAAAATATCGCGGTATTTCATGAATACCGCGATATTTTCCGCGGTTTCGAACGTCTATATATTATCGTCCCACGCCTACTTCTCTGCACATTACGAATCTTTCACTCGTTCCCTAACTCTTTCCATCTCTTCGCGGCGTCCCTCTCACTTGCTGAACCCTCTCGCAGCTCGAACGCGGCGCGCGCACACACGGCAGCACAAATCAGTAGGTTTCAGATTCCTCATATAGCTAGGTACGATCAAATCAAAACACGATCAAAAACAAAGTACAACCATGTTGAAACAGTGACAAGACAAACACAGCTATACATCAGTAGGGACCCAGCGGTCGTTTGGTGTCCAGCATTGTGATTGGTTGATTGGCAGTGGAGCTCTAATCCCATTGGCTAACGATGTGACCAGTGGTGACAGTCTTCTTTGGCTCCAGTGGAGTGGCATCACTCTGCCTGAGGGAGAGAGTGACAGCTCAGTCAGACAAGCAGTGAACACTGAAATGTATCCAAGCCCTAAGCAGGAAATAGTCACTTTTACATGCTGCATTCATGTCATCTTGGAAAAATCAGAGACATGAAAATATCGTTTTCAACTGGTTAATACTACCAGAAAACACTGTTTGCATCAGCGTTCATTTGGTAAGTACAGTTACTGTAGGGCTGTCACCATATCCGATTTTCACTGCACGATTACCGTGGCCAAAACAATTCAGCATAACGATATCGCAATATCTATAGAAAATTGTCAATAATAACAATACAGAACAAACAAACCTACAACAAAACAAAAACCAACAAAAACCAGCTCAGTGGCCTTGTGGTCTGAGTGTCCGCCCTGAGACTGGGAGGTCGTGAGTTCGATCCCCGGCCGAGTCATACCAAAGACTATAAAAATGGGACCCATTTGCCTCCCTGCTTGGCACTCAGCATCAAAGGGTTGGAATTGGGGCGTTAAATCACCATGTGATTCCCGAGCGCGGCATTGCTGCCGCTCACCGCTCCCCCAGGGGATGGGTCAAATGCAGAGAACAAATTTCACACATTGTGGGACTTTACTTACTTTACTTTAATAATAATAATAATTAATAAATAAATAAATAAATAAATAAATAAATAAATAAATAAATAAATAAATAAATAAATAAATAAATAAATAAATAAAATAATTAATTAATTACAAAAAGATTATCAGTCAAATTCATCTTTTAAGGGATACGTCAAGTTTTCGGGAGTTTCGCTCTATTTCGCTTTATTAGTAAAGGAGTATTATTAGTAAGGAGTAAATAAATGGAGAGATTATGTAACCATAACTGTACAGGAGCGTGCAAAAAGAGCAAGTTAACCACATCAACATAGCGAGTGACGTGGTCTGTGTGTATGTGTGGGGGGGCGTGGTCTGTGTGTGTGTGTGTGTGTGTGTGTGGGGAAGGGGGGGTGGTCTGTGTGTGTGGGGGGGGGGCGTGGTCTGTGTGTATGTGGGGGGCGTGGTCTGTGTGTATGTGGAGGCGTGGCGTTGAGCGAGATCAAACGAGAACGGAGAGAAACGATTATTTACATAATGTTATCATTATATGTGTTATTAACACAATACCAATTGTCGTTCCCCCCAATATCACGATTATCGTCCTATCGTGATTATCGTGACACCCCTAAGTACAGTACAGTACAGTAACACTTTGATACCTAATGCATTTACTAACATGAATTAAACATGAATAACAATATCAGTTCATGTTAGACGCGTGTTAAATGCACATGAACAACTGCATTCATGTTATACATGTTTGTGTTAACTAACATGAGTTAAGCACGAACAGTGACAATAACAAAGACAAAACACTTTACAACAGTTGTATCAATTTGTAATACATGCATTTAAACTGAACAGGCCCACCATGATAATACTGGTTATATTATCATATTATAACAACGGTTATCATGCTATGAAAATGTGTGAGATTTGCATGATATCACTTACTGTTACTGCTTGTCCTGCGCTGACTTTACCCTGCTAAACAGAAGAGACAGAAGGTTCAGCTCTGAGAGTGAAACAGACAGAGACTTTAACCTGCTAAACAGAAGAGACAGAAGGTTCAGCTCTGAGAGTGAAACAGACAGAGACTTTAACCTGCTAAACAGAAGAGAGACAGAAGGTTCAGCTCTGAGAGTGAAACAGACAGACTTTAACCTGCTAAACAGAGAGACAGAAGGTTCAGCTCTGAGAGTGAAACAGACAGAGACTTTAACCTGCTAAACAGAAGAGAGTCAGAAGGTTCAGCTCTGAGAGTGAAACAGACAGAGACTTTAACCTGCTAAACAGAAGAGAGACAGAAGGTTCAGCTCTGAGAGTGAAACAGACAGAGACTTTAACCTGCTAAACAGAGAGAGACAGAAGGTTCAGCTCTGAGAGTGAAACAGACAGAGACTTTAACCTGCTAAACAGAAGAGAGACAGAAGGTTCAGCTCTGAGAGTGAAACGGACAGAGACTATAACCTGCTAAACAGAAGAGACAGAAGGTTCAGCTCTGAGAGTGAAACAGACAGAGACTTTAACCTGCTAAACAGAAGAGAGACAGAAGGTTCAGCTCTGAGAGTGAAACAGACAGAGACTTTAACCTGCTAAACAGAAGAGAGACAGAAGGTTCAGCTCTGAGAGTGAAACAGACAGAGACTTTAACCTGCTAAACAGAAGAGAGACAGAAGGTTCAGCTCTGAGAGTGAAACAGACAGAGACTTTAACCTGCTAAACAGAAGAGAGACAGAAGGTTCAGCTCTGAGAGTGAAACAGACAGAGACTTTAACCTGCTAAACAGAAGAGAGACAGAAGGTTCAGCTCTGAGAGTGAAACATACAGAGACTTTAACCTGCTAAACAGAAGAGAGACAGAAGGTTCAGCTCTGAGAGTGAAACAGACAGAGACTTTAACCTGCTAAACAGAAGAGACAGAAGGTTCAGCTCTGAGAGTGAAACAGACAGAGACTTTAACCTGCTAAACAGAAGAGAGACAGAAGGTTCAGCTCTGAGAGTGAAACAGACAGAGACTTTAACCTGCTAAACAGAAGAGAGACAGAAGGTTCAGCTCTGAGAGTGAAACAGACAGAGACTTTAACCTGCTAAACAGAAGAGAGACAGAAGGTTCAGCTCTGAGAGTGAAACAGACAGAGACTTTAACCTGCTAAACAGAAGAGAGACAGAAGGTTCAGCTCTGAGAGTGAAACAGACAGAGACTTTAACCTGCTAAACAGAAGAGAGACAGAAGGTTCAGCTCTGAGAGTGAAACAGACAGAGACTTTAACCTGCTAAACAGAAGAGAGACAGAAGGTTCAGCTCTGAGAGTGAAACAGACAGAGACTTTAACCTGCTAAACAGAAGAGAGACAGAAGGTTCAGCTCTGAGAGTGAAACAGACAGAGACTTTAACCTGCTAAACAGAAGAGACAGAAGGTTCAGCTCTGAGAGTGAAACAGACAGAGACTTTAACCTGCTAAACAGAAGGGACAGAAGGTTCAGCTCTGAGAGTGAAACAGACAGACTTTAACCTGCTAAACAGAAGAGAGACAGAAGGTTCAGCTCTGAGAGTGAAACAGACAGAGACTTTAACCTGCTAAACAGAAGAGAGACAGAAGGTTCAGCTCTGAGAGTGAAACAGACAGAGACTTTAACCTGCTAAACAGAAGGGACAGAAGGTTCAGCTCTGAGAGTGAAACAGACAGACTTTAACCTGCTAAACAGAAGAGAGACAGAAGGTTCAGCTCTGAGAGTGAAACAGACAGAGACTTTAACCTGCTAAACAGAAGAGAGACAGAAGGTTCAGCTCTGAGAGTGAAACAGACAGAGACTTTAACCTGCTAAACAGAAGGGACAGAAGGTTCAGCTCTGAGAGTGAAACAGACAGAGACTTTAACCTGCTAAACAGAAGAGACAGAAGGTTCAGCTCTGAGAGTGAAACAGCCCTGCTGAAAAAACCAGCATAGACCAGCATGAATTTCTTGCTGGTCTATGCTGGTTTATGCTGGTTAGTGCTGGTCTGATGCTGGTCTATGCTGGTTAGTGCTGGTCTGATGCTGGTGGACCAGCATTACCTTGCTGGTCCACCAGCTAATGCTTGCTGGTGAAGCTGGTAAACTACCATGGCCTTGCTGGTGAAGTTGCTGGACCAGCATGGTGAAGCTGGTGGACCAGCATGGTGAAGCTGGTGAAGCTGGTGGACCAGCATGGTCATGCTGATGAAGCTGGTGGACCAGCATGGTGAAGCGGGTGGACCAGCATGGTGAAGCTGGTGGACCTGCATGGTGAAGCGGGTGGACCAGCATGGTGAAGCTGGTGAAGCTGGTGGACCTGCATGGTGAAGCTGGTGGACCAGCATGATGAAGCTGGTGAAGTTGGTGGACCAGCATGGTCATGCTGATGAAGCTGGTGGACCAGCATGGTGAAGCTGGTGAAGTTGCTGGACCAGCATGGTGAAGCTGGTGGACCAACATGGTTGTGCTGGGGATTGCTTGACCAGCATGGTCATGCTGGTGGAGGAGATTGTGAAGTGCTCCACAATGGAAATGACCTCCTCTGTACCCTGCTGGTCCATGGCATGGATTTAATTTTAACTTTCGTGTCCAGGCCAAGCCCAGGTCCCTTTTTGGGGTGTTTTACAAAAGTTAATTGTGTTAGTGTGTGTTAGAGAAGCAAATGAAAATGTAATTAATGTAATGAGAATATAATTAGGCCTATCAAAATCTTGGGGACAATTTTTGCCCCTTGATCATGTTTTTTTGGTGCATTCTGAGATTTATTAGAGCATATTTGGCCTTGCCCCTGGCTAATTTCCTACACTGGATCATACCATGAAAACATACAGTAAGGGGTAGACATTACCTTTTCTGTCATCATGTTTGGTTCAGGAGATTTGATGCAAAAATAATTATGTTATAGTGGAAAGTAAAATGGTTGCCATGGCAACCATGAGGAAAACATCTAAAAGCAAAAGTTTTATTGGATGGGGGACCCTGGCACAAAATTGGGGGTCTGTGGTCTAGTTTAGGGGACCTTGATGTGAAAAAGTTTGGGAAACAATCTGGCCCATCACCCATCCCCTATGGGTTATAGGGTGGGTTATATTAGCCTGGGTAAACCCAGCCTCCACGTGACCTGCTCTCAGACCTGGAGCCTGTACTACGAAGCTAGTTTAATGCCTTATCCGAGTAAGTTTGAGTTTAAACCTGGTTTAGCCGTACTACAAAGCAAGTTAACTTTCAATCACCATGGCAACTGACGCTGCAAAGCTAACCTGGTCGCGACCAGGTTAGCTTCAGAGGATAAGATCAAAATCCATGACAGACCCATATAATCGGCTCTCTGGAGTCACTCACCGTTCATATAAGATCGCCATATGAAAAATAGATTGCAGTCAACTGAGAATATAACAAGAAAAACATTTGTGGCTCTGTAGGCTACATAATTAAATTAAGCCTACTTACCACTTTATGTCTTAACAGCTCAACGATGCGTGGAGAAATATGATCATCACTATTAATCACCGCGGCGCATATCATGAATGGACCCTCAAATGGAGTGAGGGTGATATTCTCCTACATGCCAGAAAAGCCTATAGGCTACGTCTCAATTCAGTTCAGCAGTTTTCTCTTTTATAGTAGGCTATTAGGCTTTATACTAGGCTATTTTATATATGAATTATTCGATCAGTGCAACCACACACATGAGTGATAGAGATCATTATTCATTGAGCATGCGTTTCTAAATCTATGGTCTAAATAGGCTTACAGATTGTGGAAATGTATAGACTGAGATTACACATTTAGATTTGTTGCTGCTGCCTGTATCAATGCAGCTGTATCAATCGCTGATCAAAGTAAATCAAATGACTGATGTGAATACAAGCTGCTGCTTTAGACAGCCCTTCAGCAGACTATCCAACGCGGATTTTCATTCTGACATTAAATCGCGGATACATTAAATATCCGCTAAAACTCTGATCATGCACTGCGCTTCATTGAACGAGGAAATGGGTGTGGAAATGAGTGTGGGCGTGGATAAACTCAGCTGTTCATAATGTGATTGGCTGGCGCACCTCTTTCGCGTGGACGCGCGCCTGTGCACGAGCGAAAAACGTGCGCGTGCACAGGCAGATCCCAGGTCCACTTACCTAGTAAAAAACCAGCGTCGTAGTATCAGTTAACTAGATAGCTTTGATCCTGTTCAGTCAAACCAGATCAAAGGGACTTATCGCGGATCTGTTAAACTAGTTTCGTAGTACAGGGCTCTGCTCTCAGTCACTACGAGAGCAGAGCAGGTCTGAGAGCAGGTCACGTGGAGGCTGGGTTTACCCAGGCTAGGGTTATATGCCTTCTTTTTTATATTTTGTATCGTCTTCTGGCCTCCATTGACAGCTTGCCAGATAAAATAAATGGTACAGGGCCAAGTTATAACATAAGCAACAAATAACGCAACACACAAGAAAAAAGTTTTAACCATGCCCAACAAAACACCTTACAGGGTAACAGGCTAATATAACACAATACAAGAGGCTAATGCAATTCTATATCAAGCATAGTCCTTTAAAATAACATTACACATGAATGTATTATTATTATTATTATTATTATTATTATTATTATTATTATTATTATTATTATTGTTGTTGTTGTTGTTGTTGTTGTTGTTGTTGTTGTCATTATTATTACTATTATTACTTTCAAGCTATGTTATGTTTTCTACTGTAACAGAGGCTTTAATTAAACTCTAGGTGGCCGTGGGTCAGACTCATTTCTGAGGCCAGTTTTCCCATATAGAGGGTATGCACGTGATGTCACAGGCAGAAGTCACTGCATGGTCACGCCCACTGAGTGACAGCCAGACTGATTTTGAATGCAGTAATCAGCCTAGATTAATGACACCTACTGCTCCAAACAACAGAGAACCTGCTGAATGTTTTGCCCATAGGTTTTAGGTTTTGCCAGTCCCGATTGAGGGGGCATGTTCCAGTGGGAAAGTGACGTCCGTGCTGCATACCCTCCATTCAATTGGAACTATTTTATGGAACTGAGTATCACTACGCCTCTGATATGCTGCGCGAGACCATCTCCAAACTTTCGCGCGGCTGGACCTGTCTGCACCATTTGTCAATTGTCAGTACAGCACTCACTGCTCCGGTCTTCAAATAAACTCCAGAAACAACGAACCGGCGGCTTGAAGCAGATTATTTGTGGAGGTGAGTGAAGTAGGCTTAACTTGTGTGTTATTTACTACGACAGAAAGAGGTCAATTACTTGTAAGAAGGAGAGGGGCCGCAGGGGGGAACACTTTTTTACCGATAGAGCGCTGCTCTCACCTTCAGCTCTGTGTGTGTGTGTGTGTGTGTGTGTGTGTGTGTGTGCGTGTGTGTGTGTGTGTGTGTGTGTGCGTGCGCGCGCGCGCGCGCGCCTGTGGTGGCGTGGCTGGGTGATAATTCTATATTGTAACAGGTTAGTATTTTGGTTTAGTATTTAGTTTAGTATTTTAGTTCAGCTGTCAATCAAATCTTCATTACAGGATCATTTTCTCTTCCAAATGAAGGCGAAAATGGCACCTAGTGCCTGTCATCTGGCAGAGTTTCTAGCCCATAAACTAACTACTAACTTGAGCAATTATGCAAACTAAATCAAACGGTAATGTCTAAGAATGCAAAGAAATGTAACTGGCTCGTTAAAACACGCATTCCAGGAATATTATTTACATTTATAACGATAATGGCGCGCGCCTCCGAGCCTGACAGCCTCCCTGGCTGTCAGGGGTCGTCTCTCGGAGATTCCAGGCGGGCGGGCAGCACCTATGAATCGGATTGTCCGCTCGCTCCGCACGAAGCAGCTGGCTCCCTGGTACTCTGCGGATCCCACTCGTGTAGCATGACAACAGGCTGAATCCCACTGGATTTGGGGGTGGAACACGCCAGGATTGGCCAATGCCAAAGCCAGTCCTCAGAATTGTCAAATCAAATCATCGACACGTATATGGTCCGCCTCTCAATTCGTTTTCTCAGTGTCTGACGCTCGCGCTGGTGCATTCCGTTCCGGTTCACTTCGACTTTAATGGTGGAGCTGATTTAATTACTGTATAAATATGAAAACAGGGGGAAAGCTCTACCTTACCTGGTATTTGTGATGTGTAAAGTAAAGCTAGAGAAACTGACCCAGACCTTTTTTTTGGGGTTTCACTTTTCAATTGTGCAAATATTACACTCACTAAACTGTTTCCCTGTAGGCCTGCTCTGTAGATCTTGGATGTGCATGAGAAGCCTGGTGATGCCTCCTAAAGCAGACTGGACAGAGTGCTACAACATCAACTTCTCTATACAGAACCAGCTGCAGCTGACCGTGGCCTCACCCACTGCCACATGTCTGTATGTTAACTACAAGACTTTATCCACTATCTTTCTCCTACTAATACTGTCTCCTACCACTACACCATTCCACTCCCCTCTCTATCCCTCCATTTTTCTCTCTCATTGTTCTCTCTCCCATTGTAGATGATAACGGAACGCTGAACTGCCAGCATTACTATGGCATTGGCCAGGAGGCCATGCTGGACAAGAAGGTGGGTGCTGTCATCCACGCCGTCAACCTCAGGAAGCTCCTGGGAGCCAAGTGCAGGACGATACGGGGGGAGATGAGAGCGAGGAGGTCAGTGGCATGTGTGGAAACATACACATGAGCAAAGTGCACACAGACATACAGTACAGACAGACTGGATACTTGGTGAAAGAAGAGTGGCCAACTAAGAATCTTTCCCACTTCATACAACTGCTAATTTTTTTTACCTTTATTTATCCAGGGTAACCATAATGAGATTTCCATCTCTTTTTCAAGTGGGCCCTGCTCGCACTCACACACACATTAAGGGGTTAAGGGCCTTGCTCAAGGGCACCTCAGTGGTGGTAATGAGGGAGGGGCAAGTGCTGCTTTTCACACATGCTTTTCTAATGGACACTGTCTCTTTGTCTATATACTGTGTGTGTGCAGGTTTTCGATATCATACATTGAGGGAGAAACAGCCAGTGGAGGACACACATTAATCTGTTAAGTAAGTTGAGAACTTTTCTTTTCCCCAAAAACCTATTCCTGTGGTCCTCTAGGCCTACTTGCTTTTTATCCTTTCTGGAAAGGATTTTATTTTATTTTATTTTTATTTTTTGTGTGTGCTTTGAGCACCACAACATGGCCGGTGTCTCCAAAACTCAGCAACTCACACCAAAATGATCTAGATGGACATATCCTGTGGGTGGCTGTAGTTTTAATTAAAGGTGACTGGCTTGTTAAATAAATGATTTGTGCACATAGCTGATGCCATGATCCCATGGAACCTAATGCATGTGTCACTGCATTTGGACTCTTATTTACCAAATTGTAATGTGTCTGGAATGGATGAGCTGTTTTACCAGGTTCCAAGGTGGATCAGAAAGGTGCGATTTAACTTACAGTATCTGACTTATCAACTTCAAGATGAATTTTAAAATGTGTTGCGAACTTGGGACCAATCGGGCTGTGAGCCAGAAAGGTCTTTGTACAGCTAGACCCTGGGCAGACAGTACAGTGAAATAATTTTTAAAGTAGCTCATGCGTCATGCGTCACTTTTCTGTAGCACGTTTTCAAACAGCAGTTGAAATATTGACCAAAGAACAGTGTTACTCTGCCACTAATTTATCTCTGTTTGCTTTTCAGTTTGATACAAAGAATGGCTCCAGAACCAAAACCTGGGTGAAGCAGATGTGGAAGCTCGAGTGGGGAAGCCTGGATGCTACATCACAGAGAAAATAATGGACATAAACAAACAAGCAAAGAATAGCACTTGAAGGGACACTCCACCGAAAAACAATGCTGATTTATTTTGCACATAATCTCACACATATCCAAAAACTGTAAACCGTTTTGCAGGCATTCATTTAGTTTGACAGTTATTGAGAGTTGATTTAAGTTGTGATTTGTGAATGACATCACTGGTCCACGACTGAACTCAAATCAACTCTCAATAACTGAAATTAATTAATTACGGTAAATGAATGCCTGCAAAACATTGTTTTTTTCCATAAAGTTTTTAGGATTGTGAGATTTTGTGCAAAATAAATCTGCATTGTTTTTCAGTGGAATTCTCTACTTCTGATTTGACTTAAGGCCTTTGCTCCTCAAGGGAGCATAGGCCATTGACAAAATGTCGGTGGTTGGCGGTTCTTCCCTGTTCTCCCCAATTGAGCCTGCTCCCAGACATTTCTGCCTGCACACTTCTTCTCCAGCTGTTCCTGGGGTGACCTCTTTTCTTGTCAGGTGATGTTGCCTGTTTGTTGTGTTATTGTTAATTAGTCAGTAGTTTTATTATTTAATTGAGTTTAATTGTAATGAGTCTTTAATTGCCTTCAGCACATTAATTGAGTTGAGTCACACTTTTACTTTTAATACTTTTGACATAAAGACAGGTACAGGCTGACTGTTCAGGTGCACTGCTGTATGTGCGGTTCTCTCTCCCACTCCCTCTCTGTGTTGCTTTTATTTAATAAATAATTATATTGTTATGTAAACCTGAAATAGTCTTCATTTAACTAGTTCAAGAAAGATTACTTTTGTGATGTTTATCTGGTCTGACTACTCTCAGCATGGGGTGCTGGTTAACAAGCATTCAACCATAGACCAGCATGTTGTGTTTTGACACCAGAATAGCTGGTGTATGCTGGTCACACCAGCATCTACACCAGCATAGGTGTACTGGTGTATGCTTCCCATGCTGGTCACAAGACCAGCATGTGACCAGCACACCACCAGCATACCAGCATCATCCCATGCTGGTCACACCACCAGCATCCCATGCTGGTCACACCACCAGCATCCCATGCTGGTCACACCACCAGCATCCCATGCTGGTCACACCACCAGCATCCCATGCTGGTCACACCACCAGCATCCCATGCTGGTCACACCACCAGCATCCCAGCATCCCATGCTGGGATGCTGGTACACCAGCATAACTTGTTGTGTTTTCAAAACACAACAAATTTACCAGCATCCCAGCATGCGATGCTGGGATGCTGGTACACCAGCATAAAAAGCTATGCTGGTGCATGCTGGTTTTTTCAGCAGGGAGATAGAGACTTTAACCTGCTAAACAGAAGAGAGACAGAAGGTTCAGCTCTGAGAGTGAAACAGACAGAGACTTTAACCTGCTAAACAGAAGAGAGACAGAAGGTTCAGCTCTGAGAGTGAAACAGACAGAGACTTTAACCTGCTAAACAGAAGAGACAGAAGGTTCAGCTCTGAGAGTGAAACAGACAGAGACTTTAACCTGCTAAACAGAAGAGACAGAAGGTTCAGCTCTGAGAGTGAAACAGACAGAGACTTTAACCTGCTAAACAGAAGAGAGACAGAAGGTTCAGCTCTGAGAGTGAAACAGACAGAGACTTTAACCTGCTAAACAGAAGAGAGAGAGAAGGTTCAGCTCTGAGAGTGAAACAGACAGAGACTTTAACCTGATAAACAGAAGAGAGACAGAAGGTTCAGCTCTGAGAGTGAAACAGACAGAGACTTTAACCTGCTAAACAGAAGAGAGACAGAAGGTTCAGCTCTGAGAGTGAACCAGACAGAGACTTTAACCTGCTAAACAGAAGAGAGACAGAAGGTTCAGCTCTGAGAGTGAAACAGACAGAGACTTTAACCTGCTAAACAGAAGAGAGGAGGCTCAAAGCGACACCTGCCAGAGAGCATAATAAGAAGCAGACCGAATGACTCCCTTAGCAGCTCATAGAAATATAAAGTCGAGCGGACTTGGCAGGTGTGAGGCAGAATGACTGAGTCCAGAGACAAGAGCCTCTATACTACATTAATGATCGATAAGGGAAGTGAAGGTTAAAACAGCCGTGTGTGTTTGAACTTGACGACCTGAGCCGCGCTGAACCCGGCGCACCTGTCGGACAGTTTAGGGGTCGTGGGTTAGCGGCGCAGGTTAGATGTCTAATGAGTGTTTAGGGAGCAGACCAGGAAGTAGCCGCAGCGCTTCCTCGCGGCGAGCGGTCCCCCCTCGTAAAAGGGGAGGGGCTCCATAAAGCATGGCTAATGAGACGGCATGCTAATGAGGCTCGCTACAAGCCCACAGACACGCGCGGCGCGGATGCAGGAGTGTAACAGAGGGAGTGTGTACGTGTGCATGGTATACATTTTGTAATACATTTGTATAGAAAGAATACAAGTTAAATTAGATCATAAACGAAACAGCGCTATGTTGAGTGGTTCAAGATCGATATAATCTAGATCAGGGGTGCCCAAATTCTTTCCCATGAAGGGCCAAAACTCAATCTGGGTGGAGGGCCGAGGGCCAAAAATAAACGTTGTGGAATTACATTAAAATGTATTGTGTTTTATAGAAAATTAACATTCTAAATCTAAAATAACATTTCAATATACGGTAATAATCTACTTTTTATCTGTTTGGTAATTGTAATAATTTGCAATTGGTTATATATATTTAAAAAAAACATCTGCATTTGTGGGGAGCTTAAACATTTAATCAGTAAACACCCAGTTAAAAACAGTTGTATTTTCCACCTTTGTAATCAAGAGAGAAATTTGACTTAATTCACAACTTGAAAAATCCTCAAGGTACTTTGAAAATCAGCTTTATTGTCCATCTTTTGTAAACAATATGCCATGACAATTTGCAGGGATGCAATCTCAGGAGTGAACACAGTATATCCGCAGCCACATTCAGACACTGTTTCACAAAGTCACCACATGAAAAAGCTCGTCCACCCTTTGCAATCAGTGCAGATATCTGATAACTTGCCCGAGTTGCATTCTGGATAAAAAATCAGGGGGGGGGGGGGGGGGGAACGCGGGCCCCAAATTGGTCAGCACTGATCTAGATCATTCAATACACAATCTATTAGATATTAGAATACTTTTGAGTCTCTTTTTGTATAAAAACAAGGACAAAGAATCAGACAGTAAGTGCAAGTTCTTATTCCATACTTTGGCTCCATGGTATTTTAACGAGTACTGTCCTCTAGATGTATGATACAATGGTAGGTAAAGGTTATTATTACTTTGTCGAGTTGTATAAGAGTGAATTTGAGAGTTACAAATAAAGATTTTTTTTTTACAGCTTTCTGGCAAGTCCGTACCCATGTACTTCACTTTCAAAATAAATTTGAATATTTGAAAAATGTTGATAGATGCGATAGATTTGGCGATGCTGATTGGCTGAAGGAGTTTGTTTAGATTTGGCGATGCTGATTGGGTGAAGGAGTTTGTTTAGATTTGGCGATGCTGATTGGCTGAAGGAGTCTGTTTAGATTTGGCGATGCTGATTGGCTGAAGGAGTTTGTTTGTCAAGGTAGGTACAGCGAAACAGAATGTGAGCTCTCGTTATCAGGATGCTTTTACAGGGAAACTCCACTGTGTGGACGGCCAACAAACGTTTTGGCACTGGCATTGGGCGATCAGATGTCGGCACTTCCTGGTTTTCCCGCTGAACTGATATCATTTCATGAATAACAGTTTCACCTGGCAAGTGCAAAATGGATGGGAAGTTGATTCCGGCTATTCAAAGATTCCAAGTTCTTCACAACTTTTACTTGAAAGACTACAGGTATGATCGGCTCAAAAACTATGCTTGGAGAACAGTGTCGGGGTGGATGGTACAGATACAGACACAGATGTTTACCTCTGTCCTTCCCGTTCAGCAGTCTCTCCTCTTCCTCCCGGCCATCATCTAGTCACAAAAGGAGGGCGAGAAGTTATTTGTGAACGTGTGCCAGGATGAGTCTCAGTGAATCTGTATTGTGTGGATCCAGAAGAAAGACCTTATCCAACGCTGTCTTTTTCATACTAGTTTTGGGAGCTACACGGATGCACTGGAAGGCTTCTATAGCAGTGGGGGTCCGGCGGACCACCAGGGGTCCTTGGGTGCATTGCAGGGGGTCCCCGGCAAATTGATCAATTGTTAAGCTTCATTCAGTACGTTTACATGCACTTAAAAAATTTGAATTATTGCGTTAGTCCGCCTAAAACCGGACTTTTGAAATGCATGTAAACATGTTAGCTCGACTGAAATCAAAGTTATAAAAGTCGGACTAACACACCCAGATAATGTGATTGGAAGTCGATTTACTCCTGCGGCCAGTCGGACTGGACCTGGACGAGGTGATGTGCTAACTCTCTTTGACCCGGAAGTCGAACAGCGTGTAAAACTGTTCCGTTAGCAGCCAGGGACCGATTAGCTAAAGCTAAATGTGAAGTTCGTTGACGTAGAGCTAAATCTGTGTCTAGAAAAATATTTTTTTAATGGAATTAGTTTCAACTGTATTGAGCTCACAAGGGACAGCTTGTTATGTGACCATACCTGCGTTTGAACGCTCTCTCTCTCCACATAAACACAACCTCGCTCGCTCGCATGTATACTTGGACAAGGACAGTAGTCTGAGTAAATAGCCTAATCAACCATAGCTCGACTTAACTGAGCATGTAAACGTACTGATTGTTCCATGAATAGTTTCACTGTTTTCTCTTTACCTACAATGCAGACAGCAATTCTGGACAAAATCATATCTAAATAATATGGGGTGGCTGTAGCTCAGGAGGTAGAGCGGGTCGTCCACCGATCACTTTGGATAAAAGAGGTCGGTGGTTCGATTCCCGCCTCCTCCAGTCTGCATGTCGAACTGTCCTTGGGCAAGACACTGAACCACAAATTGCTCCTGATGGTGTGCCAGCACCCTGCGTGGCAGCTTGCTGCCATCGGTGTGTGAATGGGTGACTTCATTGTAAAGCGATTTGGATAAAAGCGCTATATAAATGCCATTTACCAAAAATAATAATAAAAATATTCTCAGATTTGGTCTCATCAAATGGTCCTTGATATGAAAATGGTTGAGAACCTGTCTTATAGGATACTGAGTCTGTTCTATAGGATACTGAGTCTGTCCTATAGGATATTGAGTCAGTGTGAGTGAGTCTGTACCAGAGTGGAGCTCTTTGACCAGTGAGGACATGGTGTTGGTGATGGAGTCTGCTGCTACCAGAAGGTCGTTCCTCAGGTTCCTCCTGGGACCTGGAGAACAGGGACGAGGAGGAGAAAGAGGGAAAACATCAGAGGGGCAAACCAAAAAGAGGGGAGAAGAGACAAGAGAGACGGCTCCTCTCTGCACAGATCTCTGCACAGAACGCTTTCCAATGTGAACAGGATTTTGAAGGATTCCCCCCCCCATTTTCTCACGCATTTGAGTTGGCCAATTCCCCTGCTGTCCCGGTCGTTGCTCCACCCCCTCTCTGGGGAGAGTTGTAGACTAGCACATGCTTCCTCCGATAGACGTGCAGTCGCCAGCTGCTTATTTTAACCTGACAGTGAGGAGGAGTTTCACTGAACCTAGTGTGTGGGAGGGCCACGCTATTCCCCCCAGTTCCCCTCCCACTCGAACAGGCGCCCCGACTGACCAGAGGAGGCACTAATCCGGCTTCCCACCCGCAGACACAGCCAATCCTGCCTGTATGGACGTGTATGGATGTAGGAACTATTTTCTTTTGCAGTCTCATGTAGGAACTAGCTTGCAGCTAGCGGGTGTAGTTTGGTCAAAAGAAAATAGTTCCTCCATGAAACTTCTCAGAACAAGGTCTGTGGATTATCTTGAGTAACGGGGGTCACGATTTCTGGAAAGAGACGTTGCTGTTGAGTTTTTCAAATGGATTTCTTTGGCAAACCACAGGGACTGCTATGGGTACGACAGCAGCTCCATCATATACATCCCTAGTGGTGGCAAACTGGGAGGAAGAGGTAAGATACAACTCAAATGTGAATCCATTCAGACCAAAGATAAAACTGTGGAAATGGTTTTTGGATGATATTCTGATATTTTGGGATGGCACTATGGAAGAACTAAAAATGCTTGAAACATATGCAAACTCAAGTAGCCCTTTTCTGAAATTCACAATAGAACATAGCCTGAATACATTATCATTAACTTTCTGGATCTCACCATCTCTAAACAACAGGATGGAAGCATTCGCACCTCAATCTACAGGAAGCCTATGGAAAGAAATGCCCTCCTCCACCACAACAGCAACCACCCAAACCATCTGAAAGAAAACAGACCGAAGGGACAATTCTTGCGACTAAGGAGAAACTGCTCGACTCTGGATGAATTCAGAAACAAGGCTGGTGAGATGAAATCAAGATTTTTATCAAAGAAATGACCATCCAACTATAATAAATCCAGCCTACGATCATGCTTCAACATCTCCAAGGCCTGAGCTGCTTCAACCCAAAGTCACAGCTGAAAGAACAAACACAAATAATTGCCTTCACAACTGAATTCAATCACTGTCATCAGGGTCTCAGGGACATACTGTAGTAAACAAACACTGTCATCAGGGTCTCAGGGACATACTGTAGTAAACAAACACTGTCATCAGGGTCTCAGGGACATACTGTAGTAAACAAACACTGGCACATCCTAAGTGCAGAACCATCACTTGGTGAGTCCCCCCCTCCTGTCATTCCGACGGGCACCAACAATCACAGACAGCCTGGTACAGTACACTTTCCAGCCCACTAAACCTAATCTTACTTGGCTCCATCTAAAAGGAAACTTCAAATGTGGAAACTGTAGCCAGTGCAACAATACCACTGATGTCAAGACCTTCAACCATCCACACACTGCTAAGACATTTCCAATCCAACATTTCATAAATTGCAACACAACATCTGTGATCTACATGCTCCCATGCCCCAGTGGACTCTCTTATGTTGGGCAAACTAAGAGAACAAAGAATATCAGAACATAAAACAGCCGTTCGCACAGGGAACATGGATGATGCCATAGCCAAGCAGTATCAGGAAGCTAACCATGGTTCTCCAGCCACTCTGAAATGTGTTGGACTCGAAACATGTTCATCCTCCAACTAGGGGGGCAACCTGCCCAAACTTCTCTAACAGAGAGAGATGTACTGGATCTCCACACTCAATACACTGACACCTGCTGGACTGAATGATGATTTCTCTTTCAAATGTTTTCTCTGAAAAAACCTCTGAAAAGACAATGTGCACCTGTCACCAAAGTTGAAATGTGAACTATTTATTTTATTTGTATGTAGATGTGCCATTTCACCACATTTAGTCATTGTCAGATGGTGAAGAAAATGTAATATTTGTATGTGACTTTACCCCTTTAAGTGAATCATGTGACCTTGTGTGTTATATGGCATGACCTCCATTTTCTCTCCATGCCCTGATGAAGGCCAAGAGGCCGAAACGTTGGCATGTGTTTGCTTGACACGGCCAAATAAATTGGTGAAATAGAGATGTCCTTCTCCTGAAGTTCTGTGAGTGCTACCTTGTGCCTTTGGTACTTTTTGATTCAAACCTTGTTGGTTTAGCATCACTAAAAACCACCAGGAAGGCTTCAGCTTTAGCTC
The DNA here is from genome assembly GCF_964638095.1 of Poromitra crassiceps. NCBI lineage: Eukaryota > Metazoa > Chordata > Actinopteri > Beryciformes > Melamphaidae > Poromitra > Poromitra crassiceps. The sequence goes on along the minus strand of NW_028151649.1, from coordinate 23,104 downwards.
GAAGGCAGGAGGAGGAAGGCGCATCCTTTCAAGGACCTAAGCATTTATTTGGCACTTCGAGCACCACAAGCCGAGTGCCATCCAGTTCCATTGGATTGGAGAGAAGGCAGAAACTCTGCGGCCGATATCTCCAAAACTCAGGCAACTAACACAAAACGATATAGATGGATAAATAGCACTACAGGTGAGAGGGAATATATGTTTTTTGGATTTTAGGGTGAGCTGTCCCTTTAAACGCTTCATGGTAACCTAGCATGTTGCATGGCCTCGCCTGATGGACTACTTCCTGGACTGTGCTTCTTGTTGAGTGCTGTGTATTCTCGGCATGTCGGGGATTTCACAATGAACCGTGAACTGTTAATACGGTGAAACTAATCAGAAACATTGGTTGGAAAAACAAAGGGTGCGATTATTTATTTAACACACACGGCCAAACTGTTAAAATGGAAATACAACAATCATGTCATGGATTTGTTCCAAGTTTTATGCTTCATCTGAAATGAATCAGTCCTCGTCGTTGTGACACCGAGATTTACAACACCTATTATATTCTCTGCTTCTTTTTCTTTGAACCTGACTTGTACAGTGAGCTTCTCGTAAAACCGTCGCAGACAAGTCATTTATTGTGAGAAACAGCTGCAGCGCACACACACACACACACACACGCACACACACACACACACACACACACACACACACACACACACACTGGATGTGAGGGCATGGATCCATAACAGAGAGCGTTTTGAGAGTGGGCGTAGTGAAACCACATGCTGCTGGAGGACTGGAGCATCTCTCCTGTGTCTCGAAGGCCGGGGAGAAAAAAAACGTTATGTTGATGAGATGAGATGTGAAGGGACGGTCCCTCGTGAGAGTTCTCTGCTGCACATCGTCTGAAAGCCCACGACTAAACCAAAATGATACTACGAGAGAAAGAAATTGTTCACAAAGGATAGTTGTCTTCGTGGAGAGTGCAGGAACAACAACAAAAACAAAACATGAACTGCATAGGAAAAAAAACAAGATGTAGTAAAATGACTCGCATCCCGCAAATCAGAATTGAAGTGGTGGATTGCGACATTGCGCTATTTCCACTGCAGGGCCTACAACCATCACAAAGCGCTAGTAAGGGCGGAGATATACTTGCTCTTTTACCACGTGTTTGCATAGACCAGTGGTTCTCAAAGTGGCGTCCGGGGACCCCCGGGGGGCCTTGAGGGGTTTCCAGGGGGTCCCCAGCAAAAAGGGGAATCATTCATTTTCACTATAATTCCATCCATAAGTAACACAATGACACAATGTATTGCTAATTTTGGATATGGGTTTCATACACCTTCTGTAATAAAACCTCTACCAGCAAAAAACCTTATCAGATGGGGGATCCTGGGACAAAATCTTATCAAATGGTCTACTTTGTGTGAGTTCAGGGGTCCTTGATTGTACTTGGCCAATTTTCTCCCTGCTGCCCCGGTCGCTGCTCCACCCACTGCCGATCTGGGGAGAGCCAAGACTTGCACCATGCTTCCTCCGACACATGCGCAGTTGTCAGCTGCTTATTTTCACCTGACAGGGGGAGCTACACCGGCAGGACATAGCACGTGGGAGGATCACGCTATTCCCACCAGTTCCCTTCCGCCCCGACCAGGCGCCCCGACCGACCAGAGGAGGCGCTAGTGCAGCGACTAGGACACATACCCTCAATCCAGCTTCCCACCCGCAGACACAGCCAATCGTGCCTGTATGGACACCCAACCAAGCCGGAGGTAACACGGGGGCGCAGACCTGTGACCCTTGTGTTGGTAGGCAGGGAATCTACCGCTACACTACCCTGACGCCCGCTGGCTAGCTAGATAGTTAGCTAGATACCAATTCGTCCGCGCTAAGTTATTTAACATTAGCCAACTAACAGCACAATATATTAGTCGCAATCAGTTTGTGCGTCACTTTTATTCTGGTAACAACACAGGGCTTCTGCAGAAAGTTTAATGATAAAAAGCTAACACATCAAGCTACAAGCTAAAACAACAAGATAAGTGGACTTTTTGCAGACCTCCTCGCCAGACTTTCGCCGTGTGCCGCAGTCTTTGTTTACAGTCCGATTGACGCGAGAATGGAGTTGGAGTTGAGAGATTGTACGTTTTTCAGAACCAGGCGGCATTTCGGCTAATCTCTAAAACGATAGAAGCGGAGGTTTTTGGCGCGGACGTCCACTCTAGGCGGAAACCCCCAAAATATCAGCCGCCTGTCTCAGATTCTTATTAGTCATCAGACTGATAGACTCTGGGTTCCAAGATTGTTCGCACGCATACGCGTAGTTAAAAGCAAGTATATCTCCGCCCTACGGGTTCATCAGAGCATGAGGAGAACTTGGGTGATTGACAGAATCTTCTCAAATCAAAGATCAAAACTGTGTGTAGCCATTAGGCCTCTTATGTACATACAATTACGGGTCTTTATCAGTCCAAATCCCACCCAGCCTTACCCTGGGCGAAAGCCTCCTGCACGTCGCCCCCCACCCCGGCCAGGGAGTCCTGGGGCGGGTAGGCGTGCGCCTGGGGAGGGGAGGGGCCTGCCGAGCGGGCGCTCGCCGGGATTGGCCGAGAAGGAGAGGCCTGGGCGGAGCCAGCTGCCTGCGCCTGGGAGGAGGAGCAGGTGAGGATTTGTTACATTTCCAATCAGAAAAACATGACCTGTTGCTCGGAAAAGTGGACTATTTTTGGGACATAGAAAGATTCAACAGGAGTGCCAGTAGGCGTGCATCTCACGTTAAAGCTATAGTGCGTAACTTTTGTCTCCCCCTGCTGGCGGTGAGAGTACGTGTTTAATGCTGCCTTCATGGGGCGTACTGTAAACTGGAAAGAGCGTATAAACGCGTTGTTTAAACGCTCTGAGCAATAACATACAACACATCTTCTTTGTAGCGTCCATGTTGTTTCCACATGACCACTTCAAAGCTCATGAACACACTGAGGAAGAACCGCTTCCCAGCTCGGGAGACGGGGCCATCCGAGCAGCACGTGAATGCCTAGGCTACACCGTAGCGTAGCTTACTGCGTCGCTCCTGGTTTGGCTGTAAAACAGTGGATAGTGTCACACAACCCCCATGAAATGACTACAAAACAGGGGCGTTTAGCCTACCCAGGCCCACCCACTTCTTGCCCTGGCCCACCCAAAAAAAATAAAAATAAAAAATAATTAATTGTTTGTTTTCTAGAGGCAAACTTGCTGCTGCCTTGCTAGCTAATGGTTTTGTAGCTTAAAAACGCAGGGCACATCATCTCCAGAGTCTAATGCATGACGACTTCATGACATCTAGGAATATTGCATGCTTCGCGCGCAAAATTTCGTCATGCAATTGCCCCACCAATTTTATCCAGGCCCACTCAATTTTATCCAGGCCCACCCATAATTGAATTTCTGCCTACGCCCCTGCTACAAAACCATATGGAGAGTCTGGAAGAGCCACACAATTAAAAGATGTATCCCCATTGGAGTTAGCAGACGGCTAACGGGTGGTTAGCATGAAGTCTCTGGTGTGCACGCTCTGTCCATTCAAACGGCCAGTGCGGGAATGTCGCCGGGCGGCCATATTGAAAACTCCAGATTGAAAAGTGCCGATGTCACGGTGGAAGATTGAAAACTCCTTTGTGGAATACAGAGAGAGTTATGTGGCACACATAGGGTTAATCAGCATTGTGTGAACTGGTTTGGTAAGGGCTTGAATGTAACAGACGTGTGAACTGGTTTGGTAAGGGCTTGAATGTAACAGACGTGTGAACTGGTTTGGTAAGGGCTTGAATGTAACAAGGGCTTGAATGTAACAGACGTTGATGTAAAAGTTACACACTACAGCTGTAAGACATGTACAGCAGCACGGTGGAACCAGCAGAGGGGAAACTTACTGCCTGTCGCTGCTCCTCATCCTATCAGGGGACAGACAGAAACAAAGAGGGGAGGAAGGTATGGAAAGAAGAGGTCAGAGGTCAGAGGTCAGGTAGAGTCAGAAACTGAAGTGGCAAAAATCACAAGGAAGAAATAACAGAACAGCGTGCGGAGGGCAAAGATAACCCTGTAGGACTGAGAGAGGAGGAGAGGACAAGAGGCGTCGAGGAAAGGGGAAACTATTGCCCTCTAGTGTGTGACAGCACTCACTGCATGCAGACACCTGTGGTAGGTCAGTGTGTGTGTGTGTGTGTGTGTGTGTGTGTGTGTGTGTGTGTGTGTGTGTGTGTGTGTGTGTGTGTGTGTGTGTGCGTGTGTGTGTGTGTGTCACCTTGAGGAGCTTCATCAGTCCCTCCAGCTGTACCATCAGCTCCCTCCTGCTCTCCTGCAGTGAGGACATCCTCTGCTCCAGCTCGTCTTTCCTCTGTCTGCAACACACACACGCACGCACACGCACGCACGCACGCACGCACGCACACACACACACACACACACACACACACACACACACACGCGCGCACACACACCCACACACACGCACACACGCACACACACACACACCCACGCACACACACCCACACACACGCACACACACCCACACACACACACCCACACACACGCACACGCACACGCACCCGCACACACACACACACACACACACACACACACACACACACACACACACACACACACACACACACACACACACACATATATTACTGTCACATTACTGAAGATATACACACAAAACAACACACTGCAGTCGTAGGTTAGAACCATTTTGGAGTCATTCGAGAGAAAGAAGAAGAAAAAAATCAACTTCGCAATGTGAACTTCTTCAATTATAAACTCGCAATTGCTTAAGTCCAAAATGGAACTAAAGGATCTAAAGGAGGTATTTTAGTCGTACAGGTCATCTTTGGTCCATGGATCAAGTTCAATATTGGTGAAAATCTATCATCATACTCAGCCTCAGTAAATCGTGCACACTGACATCATTATTTTTCTTAAGCAAAATGAAAACAAGAACAGACACGAAAAAGGTGGTGATATGAAACACAGTTTAAATCGCAATTGCAATATTCTGTAACTAGATGGTTTTGGTGTGAATATCGTTCAGCCAACAGTGAGTATTGAACTCAAGCTTGACTTTACAAAATTATATTGCAAATAGGGTTTGGCGGTAATAAGGTAATACCTTATTTGAAAATACAAACATTTCATTAATACAGTCATAAAAAAGTTCTGCTGTGCAATGTGCTTATACTGTGTAAACACCAGTGTGTTTATCCAGCAGCACTGTCTGTTTGGTTGAAGATGGTATGAAAGTGACGACAGACTTTAGAAGCGTTTTCTGAAAAAAAAAAAAAAAAAAAAAAAATGCATTTACGCTTCAAAAGTCATAAAAGTGGTCCTCGTTTTTGAGTATTATCTTGCTGAACACAAACTTCACTGTTTCATAAACGTTTGTTAACCACAGAGCTAATTATGCATTTAAAGATGAGCTGAAGTGAGACAGTATGGGAGTATATGAGGTAGTTCCAGTAGCTAGTATGTAGTATGCAGAGGTAGCTCCAGTAGCTAGTATGTAGTATGCAGAGGTAGCTCCAGTAGCTAGTATGTAGTATGCAGAGGTAGCTCCAGTAGCTAGTATGTAGTATGCAGAGGTAGCTCCAGTAGCTAGTATGTAGTATGCAGAGGTAGCTCCAGTAGCTAGTATGTAGTATGCAGAGGTAGTTCCAGTAGCTAGTATGTAGTATGCAGAGGTAGCTCCAGTAGCTAGTATGTAGTATGCAGAGGTAGCTCCAGTAGCTAGTATGTAATATGCAGAGGTAGCTCCAGTAGCTAGTATGTAGTATGCAGAGGTAGTTCCAGTAGCTAGTATGTAGTATGCAGAGGTAGTTCCAGTAGCTAGTATGTAGTATGCAGAGGTAGCTCCAGTAGCTAGTATGTAGTATGCAGAGGTAGCTCCAGTAGCTAGTATGTAGTATGCAGAGGTAGCTCCAGTAGCTAGTATGTAGTATGCAGAGGTAGTTCCAGTAGCTAGTATGTAGTATGCAGAGGTAGTTCCAGTAGCTAGTATGTAGTATGCAGAGGTAGTTCCAGTAGCTAGTATGTAGTATACAGAGGTAGTTCCAGTAGCTAGTATGTAGTATGCAGAGGTAGTTCCAGTAGCTAGTATGTAGTATGCAGAGGTAGTTCCAGTAGCTAGTATGTAGTATGCAGAGGTAGTTCCAGTAGCTAGTATGTAGTATGCAGAGGGAGTTCCAGTAGCTAGTATGTAGTATGCAGAGGTAGTTCCAGTAGCTAGTATGTAGTATGCAGAGGGAGTTCCAGTAGCTAGTATGTAGTATGCAGAGGTAGTTCCAGTAGCTAGTATGTAGTATGCAGAGGTAGCTCCAGTAGCTAGTATGTAGTATGCAGAGGGAGTTCCAGTAGCTAGTATGTAGTATGCAGAGGTAGTTCCAGTAGCTAGTATGTAGTATGCAGAGGTAGTTCCAGTAGCTAGTATGTAGTATGCAGAGGGAGTTCCAGTAGCTAGTATGTAGTATGCAGAGGTAGTTCCAGTAGCTAGTATGTAGTATGCAGAGGGAGTTCCAGTAGCTAGTATGTAGTATGCAGAGGTAGTTCCAGTGGCAGTGTGGTCTCTGGAGGAGGCGTGACCCAGGCGGTGTTTACCTGAGGAGGCGGAGCTCGGCCAGCAGCGTGGGGTTGGTGCTGCCCCTCTCCGGGCTGGGCTGGCATGCCGCCTCGTGCTCCGTCCGCAGATGGCTGATCTCTGCCAAGATCTCTCTGAGAAATAAAAAGCACAGGGCTCATCTACACCACTGACCAGACATCGTATACACCTGATGCTGATACACCTGATTTACATCATACGCCTGATGCTGATACACCTGATGTACATCATACGCCTGATGCTGATACACCTGATTTACATCATACACCTGATGCTGATACACCTGATGTACATCATACGCCTGATGCTGATACACCTGATTTACATCATACGCCTGATGCTGATACACCTGATTTACATCATACGCCTGATGCTGATACACCTGATTTACATCATACGCCTGATGCTGGTACACCTGATTTACATCATACACCTGATGCTGATACACCTGATTTACATCATACGCCTGATGCTGATACACCTGATTTACATCATACGCCTGATGCTGATACACCTGATTTACATCATACGCCTGATGCTGATACACCTGATTTACATCATACGCCTGATGCTGATACACCTGATTTACATCATCCCCCCGTTACTAACCCTATTACCAGAATGAAGCGTTTTTTTTTCATGCAGTGGAGAATTGCTTTCTATATGTCTGATGTAGTCTACATTGAAAAACATTAACGTGAAAGGTCTGTCTTGCATAAACCCCGCAGCACACTACTGTATGTCATGCCTGAACACCCCCAACCACCCCACTCTCTACTCTCTACTCTACACCGCCCCACTCTCTACTCTACACCGGAGGATTTCCTCATGTGTGGAAACAACACTGCGTCTTGTATGAAAGGGTAAGAGGCCGAACACACCATATGCCAATCCTACTGTACGCTGAAGCTTCTGTACGCTGAAGCTTCTGTACGCTGAAGCTACTGTACGCTGAAGCCACGCTGAAGCTACTGTACGCTTAAGCCACGCTGAAGCTACGCAGCGCGGAGGCAGTTTCCTTTCATTTCTGCTGGAAGCTTCCGGGAAGCGCTGCTTCTGAGATGCTTGTGGTGTGAACCAAGCGTAACTCCAGACCTGATTCAACAGACAGTCCAGAGTTGATGTCTGAAAGTGGTTTCTGACTGACATCACTTGCTCTTTAATCTGCTCCTCTACAATGGGAGGTCAAAGGCAAAGTTGTAGACAGGATAGTTGGATGTGTGTAGCAAATGTTGGATCAATCAGACTTAGGCTTTAGGACAGTGATACTCAACTTACAGCCTGGGGGCCAGATGCGGCCCGCGATAGGGTGCAGAGTGGCCCCCCGACCATTTTCTAATTCATAATGAAAACTAACATAAAAATAAAGTTTGACTGAGCTTGTTGTCAAATAGCGCCATCTGCTCACCACCCAGGCACATACTGTATGTAATTAACTAACTTAACGTAACCTAACTAACTATCCTGTGTGCATGAAATTGTCAGACTAAACTGACACCCCAAAAACCTACAATCCGCTACAGAAAGATTTATATTAATGTTTGTTTATTAACTGGCTCCTTGCCTCCTATCATTTTACAAAAGTGGCCCCTGGGCAAAGCTAGTTGAGTATCCCTGGTGTAGGAGTTGGGGCCTTTCAGAGTTCTACATTTTGACCTTTAATTGTAGCGCCCCCATGAGGACAATTTGTGTATCTTTTTAAAGTCCCTGCACAGAACATTGATCCATTGTCCAAGTTAGGTTCAAATGGAGGAATGGTGTGTTCACCTTATGGAGAGGCAAAGTGACCGCCTGCTGTACTTCCTGCTTCAGCACTGTACCACAGATTTTCATCCGCCATTTATTTTCCCCATACACATAAAAATAGTTTTACTGGTTCAAACCAAACGGTTCAGATATATTTAGAAACAGGAGAGATCGCATAACATTTCACTTTTAAGTTTTGGTCCGAGTGAAATGTTCTATGGTCTCTCCCGATTATAAATATATCTGAACCGTTTAGTCCGGACGAAGTAAAACTATTTTTATGGGCATTTTACGAAATGTCTATGGGAAAATAAATGGCGGATGAAAATCTCTGGTACAGTGCTGAAGCAGGAAGTGACGTTCCACTTTGCCTCTCTATACATGCACCTATACAGACACAGATCATACACCTACACACACAAAGACTACACCTGTACAGCCACACATACACCTACACACACAAATACTTTCATACATACTGTACACCTACACAGACAGATACACCTACACACACAAAGACTTGCAGTAGATAAGGACAAGCAACAATATGTGGAGGTCGTGGGGACCAATTCAAATTCTTATATTGGACCCATCTCTACCTGTTTTTGCACTCCAGCTGGGCGATGAGCTCCCTCTGCTGTCTATTCACATCAAAGTTGATACTCCGGGTAGGTATCGCCCTCTCCTGTAAAACACACGCACACACGCACACACACACACACACACACACACACACACACACACACACACACACACACACACGCACACACAGACACGCGCGCACGCACGCACACAAACAGACACACACACACACACACACACACACACACACACACACAAACAGACACACACACACACACACACACACACACACACACACACACGTCAGAACTTGGTTAAATCCCTCGCTTTGAACTTGCTCAAGTGATAAAGTTCTTGTGATTCTGACGGGCCTGGGAGGATGACACCGGAAGAAGCGCCCATATAAGGCATCATGGGATAAGGTGGATAGACTTCCTATTTTCTGCCCAATTGTACCTGGCCATTTCCCCCTGCTGTCCCGTTCGTTGCTCCACCCCATATCTGGGGAGAGTTATAGACTAGCACATGCTTCCTCTGATACATGTGCAGTCGTTAGCCACTTCTTTTCACCTGACAACGAGGGGGTTTCACCGGCACGTGGGAGGATCACACTATCCCCAGTTCCCCCCCCCCCCCGAACAGGCACCCCGACCGACCAGAGGAGGCGCTAGTGCAGCGACCAGGACACATAGCCGTAATCCGGCTTCCCACCCGCAGACATGGCCAAATGTGTCTGTAGGAACGTCTGACCAAGCCGGGGGCAACATGGGGGCTCGAACCTGCAACCCTCGTGTTGGTAGGCAGGGAATCTACCCAGACGCCCATAGACAACATTCTATATGGACAATAATAGACTGAGGGGAGCAGATTATGTGCTGAATAAGGAGAAGACTAAAGGAGTCCATAGATCACAAGGCATCAGGATTCTGTCCAGACATGGCTTCAAGCACAGTTCATCAGTGGAAAACCTTCCACCCAATCATCACATCTACAGGAAAATCCAACCTCCAATTCTGTTGTTGTTCAAATGTGACTTCTGGCCATGTGAATAAACAATAAACATGTTGATTTTTTATTTATTTATCTGCATTTGAAACAAGCTGGAAATACACGGTTAGTCTTTGGCATATTTGGGACTTTAGTATTTATATTAAGCAAATGTTTTACACTTGAAATTACCGGTAGTTTGTGAATAGTTAGGGGCCTTCAAGATCAGAGGGAGATCGGGCATTCGCCTTTTTCACCTCAGCCATTTTGCATCTAAAAGGCAGGAAGTACCACAGGTGCAACCAACACATTAACGAGGGCCCCGGCACTGGGACACCTAAATGAACTGGAAGTTGGAAACCCTCGTCAATGTTTTGCTTGCACCTGTGTTACTTCCTGCCTTATAGACAAAAAATGGCTGCTGGTGTGAAAGGTCAATGGAATGTACAGTAGGTGGGCATGTATATAGTGTGTGTGTGTGTGTGTGTGTGTGTGTGTGTGTGTGTGTGTGTGTGTGTGTGTGTGTGTGTGTGTGTGTGTGTGTGTGTGTGTGTGTGTGTGTGTGTGTGTGTGTGTGTGTGTGAGGACTCACCCCTGTGTTGTCGGTGTCTGCTAGTCTGGAGGCGTAGCGGGCGATCAGTTTGTGCTCCTCGTCTTGCCTGCTGGGAGTGTCCAGCACACCTCTGAAAGACAGCAGGGCAGAGACTGATGACCTCTGACCTTTCACCTCTCTTCACACCAAACGACTTTTCAAGTCATTTCTCTCTGTTGCAGACAAACTGCCAACGTCAGGATGAAATCAGGGGAGTTTTGCTGGAGTTGTCGTTTGGTGTGAGGTGGAGATCAAACTCAGTCTTTTTCTCGATGTAACGTTCCAACACAAATCAAACGTGTTTAATATGATCGGGAGTCTTTAGCCTCGGCTCATGCAATAGTTGCGCTTTCTCCAGCTCCTAAACAGGACACAAATAAATGCAGTTATACCATGTTGAGCTCTCCCAGTCTCTCTCTCTCTCTACCCAGTGGTGCTCTTCTCCTTGTTCTCTGTGCTGACGTTCACTTTACAAACTAGCCTACACATGTGAACTGCACTGTGCCTCTGCCTCATTTACACACTCAGTACGTTTGCATGCACTTTAAAAAATCGAATTATTGTGTTACTCCGCCTAAAACCGGACTTTTGAAATGCATGTAAACCCAGATAATGCGATTGATAGTCGGACTGGAACTGGACGAGGCGATCAGCACATGCGCTGACGTTCTTTGACCGGGAAGTCGAACAGCGTGTAAAACTGTTATGTTAGCGGCCAGGGAGCTATTAGCTAAAGCTAAATGTGAAGCTCGTTGACGTAGAGCTAAATCTGTCTAGAAAAAATAATAAAATAATTTTTTAATGGAATTAGTTTCAACTGTTATGTGTTATGTGTTATGTGTTATGTGTATGTTATATACTTTGTGTTATGTGACCATCCCTGTGTTTGAATGGTTTATCAGCGCTCTCTCTCTCTCCACATAAACACAACCTCGCTCGACCACATAAACACAGAACACAGCAAAACAAAGTCCCATCACTAAAATACACACAGGGTGCAGCGTCTCTCAACATAAACACACTGCTACACTATTATATGGGCCAGAAGTGATCGTTTTGAGGGGAAACGTTTGTATAATTACATCATCTTTTTTAATGAAATAGCTGCATTATTAAGAGACTTGCTGCTACCAGTTGTAAGAGTAGAATTGGCCGAGCCTGTGGGGAAAGAGTGCATATCACCACCTATCGTAGAGGAGGCAACGTGATTCCATCAAAAAAATTGATTTCCCACCCGTGCATGTATACTGGGACTAGTCCGAGTAAATAGCCTAATCAAGCTATAACCATGGCCAGTTTAGGACTGCCAATATTTAGCACAGGCCAAAGATTTTCATAATTGTTGGTCATCTTTCAAGACCCACAGTAAATTATCTATTAGCACCAAAGTGATTTGCAATACCTCAAAATGAAGATGTACGTCTCTGGGTTCACTAGGAAAAAAAAGTGAGCTTTTAGCATGTTCTGTACTCTACTTATAGCCATTTATATACACCCTGTTTTCACCAAAAAGGTCTCTCTGAGAAGAGAAACAGCAGAAAAGGCAATTTTTGTAAAAGACACAATCTCAGGCAGAACTCGCTCTCAATTCTTTTATTTTGAACTGTATTGACATCAGACATGTAAATATTATTCGTTATGACACAAATGACAAAAAAAAAATATATATATATATATATATATACATGAAGTGCTTTTTTTACATTCAACAATACAGTTTACTCAGTGTGAGTGAGTGTGCAGACAGACACACAGACAGACAGACAGACAGACAGACAGACAGACAGACAGACAGACAGACAGACAGACACACACACAGACACACACACACACACACACACACACACACACACACACACACACACAGAGAGAGAGTTCTGTCCACAGCTGCTGCTGGATCGCACCTCCTTCCCAGGGAACACTATTGATCGGCCCGCAAATTAGCATAGGAGGGGAACACCAAACTGGTCTGAGATCAGCGTCTAGCCTCCTCTGCCTCTGCATCGTTTTCCTCCTCTCGTTCGGGCTGGGACGAATGCTGCGACACAGGAACGGGTCCGGCTTGGCTTTGGGACCAGGCGCTGGAACCGGATCGATCATGTTCGTCACGGGTTTGACTACCGCGAACAACTCAATCCAGGTTCGCCCTGCAGCAAGGCGACCAGCGCAGCGCGCCGAGGGGCGTTTCAATGGCGTTTCTCCTCTCTGCACAAGGAAGCGCGTTTCTCTGTTTTCTCTTTTTCCTCCTGCTCATTTCAAAACAACAGCTGCGGTATGTGTTTGTTCACGTGTTGTCGGCTTGTCTTAGATGTCAGGGACCTGATACCATGTCACAGGCTGGGGAAGTCTTTGAACTACGCGCTGCACTAATAAAAACAAAAACACGTCAAACACGTCATTGGCGGGGAGGGCTATTCCTGATAACACGTCAAAGACGTCTTTGGCGGTGAATGAGTTAAAGTGTGGACCAGTGACATCACTGGTCCACACTAACTCAAATTAATAACTCATTAACTCAAATCAACTCTCAATAACTGTCAAACTAGATGAATGATGAATAGTTTGACAGTTATTGAGAGTTGATTTGAGTTAATGAGTTATTAATTTAAGTTAGTGTGGACCAGTGATGTCACTGGTCCACACTTTAACACTCAATAACTGTCAAATTAAATGACAGACTTCAAAACCGTTTACAGTTTTCTGATATACTACTGATGTTCTAATGATACAAAGCTGGTTGAAAATGGGCGGAGTGTTCCTTTAACTGTGCATGTAAACGTACTGACTGTGACTATGAGAAGGACCTTAGTCTTTTCAAAGTCAACATCTTAGTTTGTGACTAAAAACTCTGTGACTTATGAGTCTTGTCTTTAGATGGGAGAGGATTTCAGACTTCTTCTTCTTCTTCTGTGGTGTTTTATGGCAGTTGGCATCCTTTATGTTGCATTACCGCCTCCTTCTGGATTTATCCATCTACTGTTTCCCTACATCTCTGCTCTACGTTGAAGAACTCGACCTCCCTCCCACACAGGACTCCACTGTTTCCCTACATCATTCTGTCCTTCTCATCGTGTCAGACTTTAGTCTATGGAAAGTCTTTTCTGAGACTTTTCAAAGTTTTCTATTGTGTGCGAAGGACAAATGATGTGAGCGATAAACATATGGAACACCTGGTTAAAATATTAGCATTTAAAGAAATGGCATCAAAGCAGTTAAAAAGTGCAGTTACGGTATTTTTTTAAAGTTGTAGTTTATAAAATACCTGTCAAATAGAAAAAGTAGGGGTCAAAACATTTCCCAGTATTTTTTATGATTTTGTCCGGTTGAAATGATTTTCATTGAGTTGTGAATGTGATGACTGTCTGTCTCCACACGAGGTGATATTTTCCATCAGAAAACAGCTGAGCAGTGCCTGAAGCAGGAGAACGCGTCTGCACGCCATAGCAGCTAGAACTCAACAGCGACGCCACACGAACCACGGTGTCAAATAGACGGACTACACCATCACACACACACACACACACACACACACACACACACACACACACACACACACACACACACACACACACACACACACACACACACACACACTGTCCTCCCTCACCGTGGGCTGGTCTGCAGGCGGTTGACATAGGCGGCGATCAGAGCGTGTTCCTCATTTATACGCTGAGCGGCTGCCAAGCTGAACACAAACACACAGAAGAGATGGTTAGACAGACAGAGACACAGAGACAGACACACAGACAGACAAACAGACAGAAAGAGACAGACAGACAGAAAGAGACAGACAGACAGACAGACAGACAGACAGACAGACAGACAGACAGACAGACAGACAGACAGAAAGAGACAGACAAACATACAGACAGAAAGAGACAGAGACACACAGACAGACAGACAGACAGACAGACACACACACACACACACACACACACACACACACACACACACACACACACAGACAGACAGACAGACAGACAGACAGACAGACACACAGACAGACAGACACACAGACAGACAGACACACAGACAGACAGACAGACAGACAGACAGACAGACAGACAGAGAGACACACAGACAGACAGACAGACAGACAGACAGACAGACACACAGACAGACAGACAGACAGACAGACAGACAGACAGACAGACACACAGACAGACAGACACACAGACAGACAGACAGACAGACAGACAGACAGACAGACAGACAGACAGACAGACAGACAGACAGACAGACAGACAGAAAGACAGTCATGACATTAAAACTTGATATCGGTATACAGTATATTACCGTACTTTTTTTAATAATAATAATACATTCAACTTATATAGCGCTTTTCTAGGTACTCAAAGTCGCTTGTTTGCCTGTAATGTGAATAGAATCCCTATTTCTCTTATATAATAAACTGCCTGTATCTGCATACCTTTAGTTTATTTTAACACACTGCATTGTCATTTCTGATATACTGTATTTACCTCCGTCAAGGAGGTTACTGTATGTTTTCAGTGTTGTTTGTCCGTCTGTTTGTTTGTCTGTTAGCAGGATTATGTCAAAACTACAGGGCAGATGTTCATGGACCTTAGTGGGAGGGTGCAGCATGGACCTTAGTGGGAGGGTGCAGCATGGACCTTAGTGGGAGGGTGCAGCATGGACCTTAGTGGGAGGGTGCAGCATGGACCTTAGTGGGAGGGTGCAGCATGGACCTTAGTGGGAGGGTGCAGCATGGACCTTAGTGGGAGGGTGCAGCATGGACCTTAGTGGGAGGGTGCAGCATGGACCTTAGTGGGAGGGTGCAGCATGGACCTTAGTGGGAGGGTGCAGCATGGACCTTAGTGGGAGGGTGCAGCATGGACCAGGGAAGAAGCCAGGACATTCTGGGACGATTTGGGTCAAGGGAGGCTGGCGGGACGAGGGAACAGGGACCATAGCTATGTGACTGGTTGTGCGTAGTCTTTCTGATTTATAACTTAATAGTGCAACAGTTTTATGACAAACTGAGACTTTCTTGACCTGCAGAGTTCTCTTTTAAATTGATAAACATCGTATGTGCCTCACGGCACAATGCTAAC
>NW_028151649.1:0-2500 GCF_964638095.1 Poromitra crassiceps | reverse complement strand
GCAAACTTGCATTCGTCATCCCTCTGCTTCTGCTACCCGGAGCCAATCTTGCATTTGTCTCTTCGAAACTACAAATATGGATTATATGGCTGGTCTCTCGAAACGAAATCGACAAAATTATTGTGGGGTCCGGGGATCCCCCCCTCTGCCCAGACGGGACTTCACCGCGGGACACGGGAAGACAGCAGTCATTGACCCTAGGCTGCACGTCATGATAAACGAGATGAGCGGGGCAGTGAGTACTTGGACTATTGCGATTTCTGATCTGAATCGTAAAAATTGATTACTTCTTGAAGATATCACTGCCACTGCAGCGAAGTGTTTAAAACCGAGGATCAGGACTGACTCGTGTGAGGAATGTTGTTGATCCTACACCCACCGGGGAAAACCAAAACAACGGATTTAATCTGGCCACCTGCTAAGCCGTCAAGGACACTAGCAGCAAAACTCTCCTGACGCCTTGAGTGCAACCTGCGTCTCCAACGTCACGCCCCGACATCTGACGCCTGAACTCTGGACTAAATTGCCATCTCCACAGCAACGCTGTGTTTAGCCGGTGGAGGCTCAGACCTTACACACACACACAAACACTCATGGACCCTAAGGACTATAGGCCAACACACGGTCATGCACGCACTCCCCCAAACCCCCCCCCCCCCCTCCCGCCCCCCTCCCCTAAACCCCACCCCCCGCCTCCAGCATTTCGTCTGCAACTGAGCTCTTCCCCCCCCAAACCCCCTGCCTTGTTACAGCTCTTGCATCATCCACCCCACCCCCCCCCACCCCCTCTTCCTCCGATATACATCCATCTGGCGCTGATGACAGCGAGCCACTTGCGTTGTTTGAGGAGCTAGTGCAACGGTGGCGCTGCGCACGTGGCGACCCGGCTGAGGGCAGTAGATGGTCCTTTGGAATCTGTACATATTGCAACAAATGTTTATGTACTGTATAATATTGAAGTGTGCCTTTATTACTTTCAAACTAGTAATAATGTATCTCAATTCTGAAGTGTGCCGTTATTACTAATCTCAAACTAGTAATGATGTTGTAATTATCCACTACTGTCTGATGTGAACCAAAGTGCCCTTCTGGGACATGTATTAAACTGATTGATTGATTGATTGATTGATTGAGTTCTGGATTAGCTTAACTCATGAAAGTGGTCCTCATGTGTGAAGATTATCCGACTGAACTCTGGTTCGCGTTTGATTAATCTTGCGTTGCCCAGAGACCTTATTTGAAGCATCGCGGCAAAAACCCATTCAAAAATCCCATAGACAGAAACAGTGAAGAACCAGGAAGTCCGGGACTTCCGCGTTCTGACTACAAAAATACATCATCCCTGGAGCTCTCTATAGCTCGCCTTGAGTGTGTGATGTCACAATTTACTCTAGCTGACTTTACAGGTTGCACTTTTCTTTTCTTTTTACTAAATTCACATATTTTAAAAGTGTGAGCGTTCACACAGCTTTAACACAACACTACATACAGTACATACAGTACATACAGTACATATAGCAGACATCAAAACCTTCAACTAATTCTACTCTCACTCACAATGTCAAACTATCGGCTCAGCGATGCGATGTCTAGTTTTTGAGATAGTAACGTTTGTTTGACACTAGTGTTCCACTCGATTTCCCATTGCGCAGAATTCTTGTTGTTTCAAATTGGTCCTCAAGATGGCGCCACAACTGTTGTGTGCGATGTCAACAGAAATCTATGAGTATAATGGCCGGGGCAATGCATTTAGTCTGTGTGACATCATTCTGTTCTATGATTGACTGCTTTCCTTTCTGTAGCACCATGCTTCCTCTGATACATGTGCAGTCGCCAGCTGCTTCTTTTCACCTGGCAACGAGGAGTTTCACCGACAGGACGTAGCGCATGGGAGGATCATGCTATTCCCCCCAGTTCCCCTCACTCTCTCTCTCTCACACACACACACACACACACACACTCACACACACACACACACACACACACACACACACACACACAGAGACAAACAGCGCCCTCTGGTGTGAACAAGCCATAAACTCACCCAGGAGGAGTGCTCCTTCATCTGGTGCTGGCTGCTGTGGGAGCCGCTCACGTTGCCCGCGCCAGAAGCAGTTCTGGCACAGCTGGTAACCACGGCAACGGAGGCAGCGATAGCGGAAGCCCGTCATGCCGTTGCCACGGCAAAAGGAGCACGACACCGGGTGATAGACTGAGAGAGAGAGAGAGAGAGAGAGAGAGAGAGAGGGAGAGAGAGAGAGAGAGAGAGAGAGGGAGAGAGAGAGAGAGAGAGAGAGAGAGGGAGGGAGAGAGAGAGAGAGAGAGAGAGAGAGGGGAGAGAGAGAGAGAGAGAGAGAGGGAGGGAGAGAGAGAGAGAGAGAGAGAGAGAGGGAGGGAGAGAGAGAGAGAGAGAGAGAGAGAGAGAGGGAGAGAGAGAGAGAGAGAGAGAGAGGAGGGAGATAGAGAGAGAGAGAGAGAGAGAGAGAGAGGGAGAGAGAGA
>NW_028151650.1:15000-71000 GCF_964638095.1 Poromitra crassiceps | reverse complement strand
CTCCTTCCAATACTAGGCCCCCCCTTACTTAACATTATCAATAGCTCCCTCTCCTCTGGCACTGTCCCTGCCTCCTTCAAATCTGCTGTGATCAAACCTCTACTTAAAAAGCCAAACCTTGATTCTGAGGTTCTTAACTCATTGAGTGCCAATGACGACTTTAGTCGTCAATTCGGATAGTAACGTTGAGTGCCAATGACGACTAAAATCGTCAATTGCGTTTTTTGACGGTGGGACATGGATCAAAGCCAGATCCATCTCCTGTAAAATTTTGGGGCATGTTGAATGTGTATAACCTATTTTACCGACCCATTAGGTGGCGACAGTGCTCTCCAGATTAGAGAAAGGCGAGGAAAAAAGAGAGAAGAAGTCATGAGGAAACGGAAATCGCATCGATATGCATGAAGCATAACGTTAGCTGTGCCTGTGAACAGCAGTCAATCTGCTGCCACAATTGAGCCCCTCCGTCTCCGCTGCGATAGCCCCTCCATATGATTTAGTTGCCGACACCAGCGTCTTTCTGAAAAGTTACATTATTCTCAGCTGGGAGCCGGCGACACGCTGTGAAAAAGCGGGGGGATGCAGCGCACTTTTCAGTGCAGACAGAGCAAACGCAGAGCAAACGCAGCAGAGCGCCAGAGACACTCCCACGGAGGAGGAGGAGGGGGGTGGGGCACGCAGGGCAGTATACAACCATTGACAGTAAACACAGACCCAGACAGCAGCAGGCTCGATAGACAGAGAGACAGGCAAACAAGCTAGAATATCTGATGCCCACCAGCAGTAAATCAAGACCAGCAAGAAGGTGTAGGGTCTGCGCACGCAGGGGCCAGCGCTGCTGGCTGCAGCTAAAAAATATTATTTGGCCAAACAAAATTCCTTTGTTTTCACTGTTTTATTGAAGGAAATTATTTTTGAGGTGTCATTACATCAGAAAATATTAGCTTCAGAGTCAATGATGTGCTTGAAATGCTTAATTTCACAAAAGGCGGAATATCTCAGCTTCTAAATTGAGGAGATCATTGTAGACTACAGGAGGGGGGGGGGGGCACACCCCCCCCAATCACCATCAACGGCACAGTGGTGGAAAGGGTGGACAGCTTCAAGTACCTGGGAGTCAACATCCACCAGGACCTGACTTGGGCCGGCCACACCGCCACTGTTGTCAAAAAGGCCCAACAGCGAATACACGGACTCAGGCGCCTGAAGAAATTTGGGCTAAGGCCAGAAATCCTTACAGACTTCTACAGAGGCACCATTGAAAGCCTGCTGACTGGCTGCTTCACCACCTGGTACGGGAACTGTACCACCATGGACCGCAGGGCGATACGGAGAGTGAGACGCGCGGCCCAGCACGTAACAGGAAGTGAGTTGCCAGAACTGCATGAACTGTATAAACAGCGGTGCCTCAGGAGGTCCCTGAAGATCATCAAAGACACAAACCACCCCCACAACAGCCTGTTCTCCCTGTTACCCTCAGGGAGAAGATACAGGGTTCCAAAAGCACGCACAAATTGCTTGAGGAACAGTTTCTTCCCGCAGGCCACAAGACTCCTTAACATACACAAATAGTGTAGTAGCCGTACTGTACCGCACTGTAGCTGCTACCATAACGTATGTCTAATGTTTAATTGTATGTTTAATAAGGAATATGCTATTTGCACCTGTATGTCAAATACGCCGAAATTTAAAACGTCGAGTTTAATTGTATGTTTAATAAGGAATATGCTATTTGCACCTGTATGTCAAATACGCCGAATTTAAAATGTTTAAGCACGTCTAAAGTATGCACATGACATGTGCACCTATGTGCAGTGAATATGCCACTGTCTCTGACTTGTCTTATCACTATACTGCCTTATTGCTTGTTGTGTCTCTTGTTGTTTTTGCACTCATATGCCCTGTCACATTTGTACTATGTTGTAAACGGAGTCCTCAGCACAAGAATTTCACACGTGATAGTTGTACCATGGAGTGACAATAAAAATCTTGAATCTTGAATCTTGAAACGTGTGTTTTTGCTAAAATCAACCTATATTCTCCGGCTGATAACTAAAGAACGGAAAATGATATCAATAAACTTTTTTTTGCAGATGATAGAAGAGAGTCTCATCGTTCTTTGTGCGTGTTCGGTGTTTACATAGTAATATCACACAATATTCTGTGGGCCTCGAGAAATCACTGAAAACGCTCTGAAACTCTGGCACTGGGAGCATCCGTTCTCCAAAAGTGGCTGGCACTCAATGAGTTAAAAATATTTTGCAGTGCACTATGTTCCTTTCTTGTTTGGGAATGTTTCTGGAAATGATTGCATTATTGATATACTGAAAATGTAGCCTATTTAAATAGAATTATCAACAATAACAATCAAGGAAGGTACATGCTTGTAGGCTAAAGAAAAAGAAGAAGCAACCAACAACCAATACGAATTGTTTAATCTGGCAATAAAGAAATGTGAACTTGACATGCTATTTTAATAGCCTACTCAAAAATGCACCTCCCACTATACAGCAAAGATAGGAGTCAATGTTTCTTGATATAATCATTGCCATTCACATCAGAATAATTAGTCTAGTCATTAAGTTTGCTGATAATATTTCTATCATGTTAAGTCTGTGTTATGTTAACTGGTGTATTCAGAGCAAATAGGGAGATATAGAGCATTATCATCACGCTATATATCTCCCCGTTTGCTCTGAATGAGTGAGAAAAGGAGAAAATACTGAATAATTACATCACAACAGTATCCTAATGTTAATTTAAAATGAGATATTCCTCTAAATATGGCAACAACGACAAAAAGTAAAAAAAAAAAAAAAAAAAAAAATCTGGTGGGGCCCACAAGTGGGGCCAAATGTGACCAGGTCTAAATAACTGACAACGCCACCTAGGGAGTTTCACCCAAGGAGATACCAGGGCTTTAATGCCCACAGATAAACCATACAGATATGTTTACAATGGTGAAAGACCAATGAGAGGAGCAGAGACGTGGTTTCCAGGTATAAAAGTGTATTATTTATTAGAAAAGCTCAGACTAGTTGCAAATGCCAAATGATTAAGATTTATTCAAACATAGTGCTAAAAACAGCTAAGTTGCAAAAACATGGAAATGCACCTTTAAAATGTCCAAGCTACTAAGGGGGAATGGTAAAAGCAAAGGGCACTGGAACTGGAGGTGCTCTCCATCACTGGTCGAGGGCTGCCGGTTGGTTTAGAATAGCTTAGGTAGGCGATAGATTAGCTACAGCCTAACTATAGGCTGACCTGTTATAGTGTTCAGGCAAAGATCAGACTAGAGCAGAATAGGAGAGGCCAGACTAGGCTGTAGATTAGCTAGATTCCATATGTCCCAGTTAGCTCTGGTTAACTCATTGAGTGCCAAGGACGTCGATCGACGTCAAAGTAAATAGTGACGTAGAGTGCCAAGGACGTCGATCGACGTCAAATACGTTTTTTGACGGTGGGACGTGGATCAAAGCCTCCTTTATCTCCTGTACAAATATTGTAGCTATTGGATGTGTATAACCTATTTTACAGACATTAGGTGGCGACAGTGCTCTCCAGAATTTTCAAGTTTGTAAGACACGTCTTGGTGAAATCAAAGACAAATTTCCACCTGTGGACAATAAAGTTTTCGTATCGTATCGTATCGTATCGTATCGTATTAGAGAAAGTTGAGGCAAAAACAGAGAAGAAGTCGTTGGGGAAACGGAAATCGCATCGCATCCGTATGCATCGATATGCATGAAGCATAACGTTAGCTGTGCCTGCAGCAGCCAATCTGCTGCCACAATTGAGCCCCTCCGTGTCCGCTGTGACAGCCCATCCGCATGATCAGCCGTGGAGTTGTTATTATTCTCAACTGGAAGCATGGGAGCCGGTGACAAACACACGTGGAACGCTGTAAAAAAGCTGGATGTAGCGCACCCTTCACTGTGCACAGCAAACGCAGCAGAAAGCCACCAGACACTCCTACGGAGGAGGGGTTTGCAGTTGAGGGGGGGGGGGGGCACGCAGAGCAGCACAAGCCAGAATATCCGATGCCCACCAGCAGCAAATCAAGACCAGCAAGAAGCTGCAACCAGCAGCGCACGCAGGGGCCAGCGCTGCTAGTTGCAGCTAAAAAATATTATTCTGCCAAACAAAATTCCCTGGCCTTCACTGTTTTATTGAAGGAAATTATTTTTGAGGTGTGACTACATCAGAAAATTAGCTTCAGAGTCAGTGATGTGCTTGAAATGTTTAATTTCACAAAAGGCTCATTATCTCAGCTTCTAGAAAAAAACGGCTGTTTTTGGTTAAATCAAGCTATCTTCTCCGGCTGATAACTAAAGAACGGAAAATTATATCAATAAACCTGTTTTTGCTGATGATAGAAGAGAGTCTCATCGTTCTTTTTGCGTGTTCGGTGTTTACATAGTAATATCACACAATATTCTGTGGGCCTCGAGAAATCACTGAAAAAAGCTCTGAAACTCTGGCACTGGGAGCGTCCGTTCTCCAAAAGTGGCTGGCACTCAATGAGTTAACAACTTCAGGCCAATCTCAAATCTCCCCTTCCTCTCTAAAGTTCTTGAAAAAGTAGTCTCAACACAATTAACTGACTACCTCTCGCATAATAAACTTCTCGATCCCTTTCAATCTGGTTTTAGATCACTCCATAGTACTGAAACTGCTCTTACAAAAGTAACCAATGACCTTCTCCTCGCGTCCGACTCTAATTTCTCCTCTCTTCTCATTTTATTAGACTTAAGCGCAGCCTTCGATACAATCGATCATAAGATCCTCCTAGACCGCTTATCTAACTACGTAGGTATCCGGGGCACTGCCCTATCCTGGCTAAAGTCATATTTGTCTGATAGGACACATTGTGTCTCATATAAAAATATCATGTCCACTTTCTCCTCAGTGAAGTTTGGTGTACCGCAGGGATCAGTCCTGGGTCCCTTACTCTTTGGAGTTTACTTACTGCCTCTTGGCGAAATTTTCCGTAGATATGGCATTGACTTTCACTGTTATGCCGATGATACCCAAATTTATATACCAATTAGACCAGACGATCGCTCTAAACTCGCTAATCTTGAATCCTGCTTAATCGCTGTTACAGACTGGATGTCAAATAATTTCTTACGACTAAACGCCAACAAAACTGAACTACTAGTTGTTGGCCCAAAAACCCAACTTCCATTTCTCACTGATCTTAGTCTGAACATTGAGAACTGCGTAATTACTCCAAACTCAAAGGTGAAAAACCTAGGTGTTACCTTTGATCCTACTCTGTCATTCGATGCTCACATTAAGGATATCACTAAAATAGCTTTCTTTCATCTCCGCAATATTTCAAAGATCCGTCCCTTGCTAAATGCAACGGATGGTTAGGGTTAGGGTTAGGGTTAGGGTTAGGGTTAGGGTTAGGGTTAGGGTTAGGGTTAGGGTTAGGGTTAGGGTTAGGGTTTAGGGTTAGGGTTTAGGGTTAGGGTTAGGGTTAGGGTTAGGGTTAGGGTTAGGGTAGGGTTAGGGTTAGGGTTAGGGTTAGGGTTAGGGTTAGGGTTAGGGTTAGGGTTAGGGTTAGGGTTAGGTTTAAGGGGAGGGTGTAGTCGAAGCTAAAGGCCTCGACCACGGTGGTCTGTTGCCAGACCACAATGCACTCTCATCATTCCATTGCACCGAGTGTCCCATCACCAGGGTCGCTCCTCCACTATATTTTTATCCCTTCAGGTGGCTGCTTGGATGAGCATATGAGATGAACTTGAAAAATGGCTCCCCGAATCCAATTTTTGAAATATATGTATCATTACCCTATTTGAAGCCTGTGAGTGAGAGGCAGAGAGACAGAATAAGAGCATTTGTTTGGGCCTTTTTGGTTTGTGGATGTATATCCTTTTGGTAAGTGCATAAGTGTCTTATTGGATATGTCTAAGCCAATGCTCTAACATTCTGTGAGCCGTGCCATGTGTCCAGTGGACATGGTCCCCCTGTGTTTTGAATTGCTGACCTGGCAGCTGGGGTATGGCTCTGAGTCTTTCTCTTATTATATGGTTAATGTATTCCAGTGTCTCTGCAGATTGGCATGGCAGATGCTGTGAATACGTTAACAGGGGCACCCATATTTTTGCCAGGGGGAAACGATTTTGTAGGGCTTGTACCGCTTCAATCACCTGTCTGTGCAGTTTGGATTTGTCTATCCAGGTATGGCAATTAGTCCCCATAGCAAGGATGACCTTTGTGACCTCTGAACAGACAGTTGTATGAGTCATGAGGGCTGGGATATGGCCAAAATGGGCACCTGGGTAGCTATCAATCTGTAGCTGGGGGCATCTAAACTTGTCTATGTTCCGCAAGTTAGAATCCCCTAGGATTAACCACTGTGTGTTGGTGGTTAGAGTCCAATCCCTGTGTTTAGTGGGTGTGGAGGCATGCTGAATGGGCCTCTGCTTGTGAGTCTGGTCTGTGCGCCACCTGACCGAGCAGGTGTGTTTGACCTCTGACCTGCTTTGTACGGGCAAGGCCGAGTGCCGTGGTCCTACTCGCAGTCTGTGGCTGTTCACAGAGCTGTCAACTTCAGACGAGGGCGTGTCAAGGTCAGGGACTGCTGTGGCTTGATCCCTGACACTAAGTGCAGTTTTGATCTGTGCTGTTTGTGGGGGTCTGTTAGCCTCCTCACTGATTGCAGCCTCAGTCTTTACTGTCTGTTGTGGGGACCTGTTGTTGGCCTCCTCACTAAATGCAGCCTGATGCTGTGTTGCTTGCTGTGGGAGCATGCCAGTCTCCTGCACAGCTGTGCTGTTGACCTTAGACTCTATCATGGCCTCTGCTGTTTTGAGTGTGTATGGTTGCAGAGAGGCCAAGGCTTTGGTTGCCCAATTGGTTGCTGTCTCAAAAGGCTCATGCCACTGTTCAATTGTCATTTTAGGCATGGTGTTAATCTCTGCCTGCATCCCAGTCATGTAATGACTCCTCATGCTCCTAATTGTGGCTTGCTCCCAGGTTCTAGCATGTGTTTGCAATTCTAGTTTTAACTCTGGGGTTGGATTGAAGGGTTTTATGGCCTCTATCATATGTTTCGTTATCCTGCTAATCCCTGGTGGAGGAGCGTCTTGTGTTGTATAGGCCAAGTGGTGGGCTGCCTTAATAATTTTGAACATGGCTTTTGCTTTATCACCATGTTGTGGGTCTGACCACTCCTCCTTCTTATTATCCCCACTGACCTCTATGCTAACAGGTCTATCATGCTGTTTAGGCACCTGATGCTGGTCTGAGTTGGGGAGATGACAGGGATCTGGCTGACTGTTTTTTTGCCAGTCCCGAGGGCCTGTGTATTGACCCTCCTCTGCTTGACTATGTCTCAGAGTGTCATAGACTGGATCCACAGTATCTTGCTGTGGGGGCTGCCACGGGTAATAAGTCTCATCACCCCAGTCTGGATTGTCTGGTGGTGGTTCGTCCCTGACTATATCCCCTGTGTATGGTGGTCTACACCACGTGCAAGTAACTGAGTAACAGCCACTGCCATCACACGCAGCTACCAGTCTAGGTGCAGTGGGTGCCCTGCCTCTTCTTGTCAGGTTCTGTTCTGATTCTTGACCTGATACTGACTCGTCCCTGTGATGTTCTAATGCATGGTAGGCCCTGTATTGCTGTCGCCAGGGCTCTACCGCTTGTCTATCGCTGGGAGGCCTCTGCAGTGAATGTGGGCCTGGGCGAATGTTTGGACTAGAGGAGCGTACTCTGGGCGGGCGTGTAGCTGTCCTAGACCCCAGGTGCTTGTCTTCTCTCTTGCTAGCCATTCTGCCCAGTAATTTTGATGCTCTGTCAATGACTGCCTTTTTTAGTTTGATTTTTTTGTTGTTTTTTTGTTGTTTTTTTCTCGGACAGTCTGACGTCTTTAATGCAGACGTTGGCTTCAATTGTTTCTCAATAGTCCTTAGACTGTGTTTCAATTGAGCAGATTTTTTTCAGAGAGAGCCTGCCTGCTAGCTACTCTATCACGAAATTCAACATGGCGTCTTCACCTAATCCGCTTGTTTTTTTATGGACGACACGGTGTGAGCTCATGTATGAACACAGCCCTAGGGTTAGGGTTAGGGTTAGGGTTAGGGTTAGGGTTAGGGTTAGGGTTAGGGTTAGGGTTAGGGTTAGGGTTAGGGTTAGGGTTAGGGTTAGGGTTAGGGTTAGGGTTAGGGTTAGGTTTAAGGGGAGGGTGTAGTCGAAGCTAAAGGCCTCGACCACGGTGGTCTGTTGCCAGACCACAATGCACTCTCATCATTCCATTGCACCGAGTGTCCCATCACCAGGGTCGCTCCTCCACTATATTTTTATCCCTTCAGGTGGCTGCTTAGATGAGCATATGAGATGAACTTGAAAAATGGCTCCCCGAATCCAATTTTTGAAATATATGTATCATTACCCTATTTGAAGCCTGTGAGTGAGAGGCAGAGAGACAGAATAAGAGCATTTGTTTGGGCCTTTTTAGTTTGTGGATGTATATCCTTTTGGTAAGTGCATATGTGTCTTATTGGATATGTCTAAGCCAATGCTCTAACATTCTGTGAGCCGTGCCATGTGTCCAGTGGACATGGTCCCCCTGTGTTTTGAATTGCTGACCTGGCAGCTGGGGTATGGCTCTGAGTCTTTCTCTTATTATATGGTTAATGTATTCCAGTGTCTCTGCAGATTGGCATGGCAGATGCTGTGAATACGTTAACAGGGGCACCCATATTTTTGCCAGGGGGAAACGATTTTGTAGGGCTTGTACCGCTTCAATCACCTGTCTGTGCAGTTTGGATTTGTCTATCCAGGTATGGCAATTAGTCCCCATAGCAAGGATGACCTTTGTGACCTCTGAACAGACAGTTGTATGAGTCATGAGGGCTGGGATGTGGCCAAAATGGGCACCTGGGTAGCTATCAATCTGTAGCTGGGGGCATCTAAACTTGTCTATGTTCCGCAAGTTAGAATCCCCTAGGATTAACCACTGTGTGTTGGTGGTTAGAGTCCAATCCCTGTGTTTAGTGGGTGTGGAGGCATGCTGAATGGGCCTCTGCTTGTGAGTCTGGTCTGTGCGCCACCTGACCGAGCAGGTGTGTTTGACCTCTGACCTGCTTTGTATGGGCAAGGCCGAGTGCCGTGGTCCTACTCGCAGTCTGTGGCTGTTCACAGAGCTGTCGACTTCAGACGAGGGCGTGTCAAGGTCAGGGACTGCTGTGGCTTGATCCCTGACACTAAGTGCAGTTTTGATCTGTGCTGTTTGTGGGGGTCTGTTAGCCTCCTCACTGATTGCAGCCTCAGTCTTTACTGTCTGTTGTGGGGACCTGTTATTGGCCTCCTCACTAAGTGCAGCCTGATGCTGTGTTGCTTGCTGTGGGAGTATGCCAGTCTCCTGCACAGCTGTGCTGTTGACCTTAGACTCTATCATGGCCTCTGCTGTTTTGAGTGTGTATGGTTGCAGAGAGGCCAAGGCTTTGGTTGCCCAATTTGTTGCTGTCTCAAAAGGCTCATGCCACTGTTCAATTGTCATTTTAGGCATGCTGTTAATCTCTGCCTGCATCCCAGTCATGTAATGACTCCTCATGCTCCTAATTGTGGTTTGCTCCCAGGTTCTAGCATGTGTTTGCAATTCTAGTTTTAACTCTGGGGTTGGATTGAAGGGTTTTATGGCCTCTATCATATGTTTCGTTATCCTGCTAATCCCTGGTGGAGGAGCGTCTTGTGTTGTGTAAGCCAAGTGGTGGGCTGCCTTAATAATTTTGAACATGGCTTTTGCTTTATCACCATGTTGTGGGTCTGACCACTCCTCCTTCTTATTGTCCCCACTGACCTCTATGCTAACAGGTCTATCATGCTGTTTAGGCACCTGATGCTGGTCTAAGTTGGGGAGATGACAGGGATCTGGCTGACTGTTTTTTTGCCAGTCCCGAGGGCCTGTGTATTGACCCTCCTCTGCTTGACTATGTCTCAGAGTGTCATAGACTGGATCCACAGTATTTTGCTGTGGGGGCTGCCACGGGTAATAAGTCTCATCACCCCAGTCTGGATTGTCTGGTGGTGGTTCGTCCCTGACTATATCCCCTGTGTATGGTGGTCTACACCATGTGCAAGTAACTGAATAACAGCCACTGCCATCACACGCAGCTACCAGTCTAGGTGCAGTGGGTGCCCTGCCTCTTCTTGTCAGGTTCTGTTCTGATTCTTGACCTGATACTGACTCGTCCCTGTGATGTTCTAATGCATGGTAGGCCCTGTATTGCTGACGCCAGGGCTCTACCGCCTGTCTATCGCTGGGAGGCCTCTGCAGTGAATGTGGGCCTGGGCGAATGTTTGGACTAGAGGAGCGTACTCTGGGCGGGCGTGTAGCTGCCCTAGACCCCAGGTGCTTGTCTTCTCTCTTGCTAGCCATTCTGCCCAGTAATTTTGATGCTCTGTCAATGACTGCCTTTTTTAGTTTGATTTTTTTGTTGTTTTTTTGTTGTTTTTTTCTCGGACAGTCTGACGTCTTTAATGCAGACGTTGGCTTCAATTGTTTCTCAATAGTCCTTAGACTGTGTTTCAATTGAGCAGATTTTTTTCAGAGAGAGCCTGCCTGCTAGCTACTCTATCACGAAATTCAACATGGCGTCTTCACCTAATCCGCTTGTTTTTTTATGGACGACACGGTGTGAGCTCATGTATGAACACAGCCCTACTCTACTGGGTCTATCCCCGCAGGTTTCTGGGTCTGTTTTTTCGTGGCCGCAATCTTCTTAGTCCTAAAAAGGACTGATCTTCTTTAGTCCTTAGAAGGACTGGTGTTATGCTTCAGCCCTGATAAGGGCTTTGTTGCTCTTCTTCTTGGCCTTGTCCGTGTGTCTTTCTTCCAACACGCGACAAGTAAATTAGGTCGTAGAAGTCGTCAACTTTACTAAGATACGACGCGTTTCGATCTCAGCAGATCTCATCAGGTATCCAAAGTTGACTATGGCGAAAAAATTGTGGTTTAAATGGTCTTTCTATGAAGTTTCCAGGTGAAAAGAGCTTTTGCAGCGATGCGGTCTGGTTGAATTTCCCAAGCACAATGAGCATGTCGCAGAGCGCGCAGCTTCACTTGTGTGTAATGGGCGTGGCTAGCCTCCACTCTGAGGGAAAGTGTTTTCCTCTAACACCTTTGCACAGCTTTTGCATATATCCCCGACCTCTTATAAAATTTTTCGATTAGAAATTAAATTATTTTATAAAAAAGTAAATAAGAAACAAAAAGAAATGGGTAAATTCCTCCATTTTTTCGCCAAGTTATGGCTGTTTCTAATTTGGGAGTGTCCCTTTTTGGTGGTAGGTGTCTTTTTGCAAGGTCGGACGCCCCTAACCGACTCTCTTAACCATACATTTCCATGTAAATCCCGTGTGTTTTGATTGTGGACCTGTGCTATGCATCAGGTGAGCAATGAAAATCACATTTCCCAATTTTTTACATCCTGGTATTTTGGCCTTTAGCATATAATGCTTCCTTGAATCAGTGTTTGAACACCTTTGAATCACAGAATCCGTAAGTGTGTCACCCACAAGCACTCAGGTACACTTTCATGATATCAGGCCGGGTACATCGTGCCACTTTGGGGCAACAGGGTCTAAGCCCACATGTAGTCCATCACTGCAACCATGAAGCCCCCATTAATGCTCATGAGTGACTCCTCGTATATCCCATGACCCCAGGGTCAAGACAGTGACACCAATATTGGGCCTTTAAATTGAGGTATGCTATTACACTTTGTTCCCCCTCAGTCTAATTAACTATATAGGTCATTCAAGGGTTCTAATTATTAGGTTTAGGTCAGGGTGACAATCTTCTTAATAATGGGAGGGGTTAGGGTGTGTATTTATGATGGGATGGGGCCATTTTTACTAATTAGTATTTGGTTAAATTTAGGCACTAATGGGCTTGGTTAGGCTATGGGTTAAGGGATGGGTAGTGGTTATGTCAGTCTAAAGTGCTGGTTAGGTTTAGGCACTCTGTCTGACATGTAGACAGTGCTCGGAGAGACTTAGGTTTAGGTATGATACTCTAAGTCCTCCATTAAGTTGAGACACTGTTTATGACTCTCCAGCAGTGCTGGGAGGAACTTAGGCTTAGGTATGGTGCCTAGAGTCCTCCCTTAGGTTCAGGCACTGTCTTATGACACCCCATCAGTGCTGGGAGAGACTTAGGTTAAGGTATGATACTCTAAGTGCTCCCATAAGAATGGTGTTTCTCATATGATACCTTCTTGGATCAATGCCTGAACACCCTCTGAATCACAGGATACGCAAATGTGTCACACCCAAGCATCCAGGCACATCCCCATGGTCTCCAAACCACGAAGCACCCCTCAATGCTCAGGAGGGACTCCCAACCCACCCCGTGACCCCAGGGTCAAGACAGTGACACCAATATTGGGCTTTCAAATTGAGAACCTTAAACACTGTTATAACTCTCTTGTTTACATTCTGTATTGGGATTAAAGTAAATCAAGAGGACAGGGTATTGAGTCAAGTATGGTTTAAGAGGGCAAAATAAACTTAGGTCTTAAAGAGGTTTAGGGTTCCATCTAGTGGTTAAGAAAAGCCTAACAGGGCTTTGGTGTATGAGTGGAGGCCAGGCAGGGCTTTTAATTCTGCATGTCAGTCATGTCCAATGTTATGTGTTTTAAAAATAGGCATCATTTTTTAAGGTCCTGATTATGGTCTTACAGTGGTGTCAAAACATGACCTTTGCCAGACATGACTGTTTTATGCAGTTTGTTGGCATCCAAGGTCATGTTTTGACCTGTAATAAGGGTTTGTTTAACGCTTGTCTTATCCAATTGAAGATACTAGCTACATTCACTGCTGTTCAATCTCATCTTGAATCCCTTAATCAGAGTACTAATTGAGTTTAAGCCTTGGGTATAGAGAGTAACGGGGCTGGTCAGTCGATGCAATGCTAGGAACTGGCGGGTTAGGTTTAAGGGGAGGGTGTAGTCGAAGCTAAAGGCCTCGACCACGGTGGTCTGTTGCCAGACCACAATGCACTCTCATCATTCCATTGCACCGAGTGTCCCATCACCAGGGTCGCTCCTCCACTATATTTTTATCCCTTCAGGTGGCTGCTTAGATGAGCATATGAGATGAACTTGAAAAATGGCTCCCCGAATCCAATTTTTGAAATATATGTATCATTACCCTATTTGAAGCCTGTGAGTGAGAGGCAGAGAGACAGAATAAGAGCATTTGTTTGGGCCTTTTTAGTTTGTGGATGTATATCCTTTTGGTAAGTGCATATGTGTCTTATTGGATATGTCTAAGCCAATGCTCTAACATTCTGTGAGCCGTGCCATGTGTCCAGTGGACATGGTCCCCCTGTGTTTTGAATTGCTGACCTGGCAGCTGGGGTATGGCTCTGAGTCTTTCTCTTATTATATGGTTAATGTATTCCAGTGTCTCTGCAGATTGGCATGGCAGATGCTGTGAATACGTTAACAGGGGCACCCATATTTTTGCCAGGGGGAAACGATTTTGTAGGGCTTGTACCGCTTCAATCACCTGTCTGTGCAGTTTGGATTTGTCTATCCAGGTATGGCAATTAGTCCCCATAGCAAGGATGACCTTTGTGACCTCTGAACAGACAGTTGTATGAGTCATGAGGGCTGGGATGTGGCCAAAATGGGCACCTGGGTAGCTATCAATCTGTAGCTGGGGGCATCTAAACTTGTCTATGTTCCGCAAGTTAGAATCCCCTAGGATTAACCACTGTGTGTTGGTGGTTAGAGTCCAATCCCTGTGTTTAGTGGGTGTGGAGGCATGCTGAATGGGCCTCTGCTTGTGAGTCTGGTCTGTGCGCCACCTGACCGAGCAGGTGTGTTTGACCTCTGACCTGCTTTGTATGGGCAAGGCCGAGTGCCGTGGTCCTACTCGCAGTCTGTGGCTGTTCACAGAGCTGTCGACTTCAGACGAGGGCGTGTCAAGGTCAGGGACTGCTGTGGCTTGATCCCTGACACTAAGTGCAGTTTTGATCTGTGCTGTTTGTGGGGGTCTGTTAGCCTCCTCACTGATTGCAGCCTCAGTCTTTACTGTCTGTTGTGGGGACCTGTTATTGGCCTCCTCACTAAGTGCAGCCTGATGCTGTGTTGCTTGCTGTGGGAGTATGCCAGTCTCCTGCACAGCTGTGCTGTTGACCTTAGACTCTATCATGGCCTCTGCTGTTTTGAGTGTGTATGGTTGCAGAGAGGCCAAGGCTTTGGTTGCCCAATTTGTTGCTGTCTCAAAAGGCTCATGCCACTGTTCAATTGTCATTTTAGGCATGCTGTTAATCTCTGCCTGCATCCCAGTCATGTAATGACTCCTCATGCTCCTAATTGTGGTTTGCTCCCAGGTTCTAGCATGTGTTTGCAATTCTAGTTTTAACTCTGGGGTTGGATTGAAGGGTTTTATGGCCTCTATCATATGTTTCGTTATCCTGCTAATCCCTGGTGGAGGAGCGTCTTGTGTTGTGTAAGCCAAGTGGTGGGCTGCCTTAATAATTTTGAACATGGCTTTTGCTTTATCACCATGTTGTGGGTCTGACCACTCCTCCTTCTTATTGTCCCCACTGACCTCTATGCTAACAGGTCTATCATGCTGTTTAGGCACCTGATGCTGGTCTAAGTTGGGGAGATGACAGGGATCTGGCTGACTGTTTTTTTGCCAGTCCCGAGGGCCTGTGTATTGACCCTCCTCTGCTTGACTATGTCTCAGAGTGTCATAGACTGGATCCACAGTATTTTGCTGTGGGGGCTGCCACGGGTAATAAGTCTCATCACCCCAGTCTGGATTGTCTGGTGGTGGTTCGTCCCTGACTATATCCCCTGTGTATGGTGGTCTACACCATGTGCAAGTAACTGAATAACAGCCACTGCCATCACACGCAGCTACCAGTCTAGGTGCAGTGGGTGCCCTGCCTCTTCTTGTCAGGTTCTGTTCTGATTCTTGACCTGATACTGACTCGTCCCTGTGATGTTCTAATGCATGGTAGGCCCTGTATTGCTGACGCCAGGGCTCTACCGCCTGTCTATCGCTGGGAGGCCTCTGCAGTGAATGTGGGCCTGGGCGAATGTTTGGACTAGAGGAGCGTACTCTGGGCGGGCGTGTAGCTGCCCTAGACCCCAGGTGCTTGTCTTCTCTCTTGCTAGCCATTCTGCCCAGTAATTTTGATGCTCTGTCAATGACTGCCTTTTTTAGTTTGATTTTTTTGTTGTTTTTTTGTTGTTTTTTTCTCGGACAGTCTGACGTCTTTAATGCAGACGTTGGCTTCAATTGTTTCTCAATAGTCCTTAGACTGTGTTTCAATTGAGCAGATTTTTTTCAGAGAGAGCCTGCCTGCTAGCTACTCTATCACGAAATTCAACATGGCGTCTTCACCTAATCCGCTTGTTTTTTTATGGACGACACGGTGTGAGCTCATGTATGAACACAGCCCTACTCTACTGGGTCT
The DNA here is from genome assembly GCF_964638095.1 of Poromitra crassiceps. Taxonomy (NCBI): domain Eukaryota; kingdom Metazoa; phylum Chordata; class Actinopteri; order Beryciformes; family Melamphaidae; genus Poromitra; species Poromitra crassiceps. The sequence continues at coordinate 55,543 of NW_028151650.1, read as the reverse complement.
ATCCCCGCAGGTTTCTGGGTCTGTTTTTTCGTGGCCGCAATCTTCTTAGTCCTAAAAAGGACTGATCTTCTTTAGTCCTTAGAAGGACTGGTGTTATGCTTCAGCCCTGATAAGGGCTTTGTTGCTCTTCTTCTTGGCCTTGTCCGTGTGTCTTTCTTCCAACACGCGACAAGTAAATTAGGTCGTAGAAGTCGTCAACTTTACTAAGATACGACGCGTTTCGATCTCAGCAGATCTCATCAGGTATCCAAAGTTGACTATGGCGAAAAAATTGTGGTTTAAATGGTCTTTCTATGAAGTTTCCAGGTGAAAAGAGCTTTTGCAGCGATGCGGTCTGGTTGAATTTCCCAAGCACAATGAGCATGTCGCAGAGCGCGCAGCTTCACTTGTGTGTAATGGGCGTGGCTAGCCTCCACTCTGAGGGAAAGTGTTTTCCTCTAACACCTTTGCACAGCTTTTGCATATATCCCCGACCTCTTATAAAATTTTTCGATTAGAAATTAAATTATTTTATAAAAAAGTAAATAAGAAACAAAAAGAAATGGGTAAATTCCTCCATTTTTTCGCCAAGTTATGGCTGTTTCTAATTTGGGAGTGTCCCTTTTTGGTGGTAGGTGTCTTTTTGCAAGGTCGGACGCCCCTAACCGACTCTCTTAACCATACATTTCCATGTAAATCCCGTGTGTTTTGATTGTGGACCTGTGCTATGCATCAGGTGAGCAATGAAAATCACATTTCCCAATTTTTTACATCCTGGTATTTTGGCCTTTAGCATATAATGCTTCCTTGAATCAGTGTTTGAACACCTTTGAATCACAGAATCCGTAAGTGTGTCACCCACAAGCACTCAGGTACACTTTCATGATATCAGGCCGGGTACATCGTGCCACTTTGGGGCAACAGGGTCTAAGCCCACATGTAGTCCATCACTGCAACCATGAAGCCCCCATTAATGCTCATGAGTGACTCCTCGTATATCCCATGACCCCAGGGTCAAGACAGTGACACCAATATTGGGCCTTTAAATTGAGGTATGCTATTACACTTTGTTCCCCCTCAGTCTAATTAACTATATAGGTCATTCAAGGGTTCTAATTATTAGGTTTAGGTCAGGGTGACAATCTTCTTAATAATGGGAGGGGTTAGGGTGTGTATTTATGATGGGATGGGGCCATTTTTACTAATTAGTATTTGGTTAAATTTAGGCACTAATGGGCTTGGTTAGGCTATGGGTTAAGGGATGGGTAGTGGTTATGTCAGTCTAAAGTGCTGGTTAGGTTTAGGCACTCTGTCTGACATGTAGACAGTGCTCGGAGAGACTTAGGTTTAGGTATGATACTCTAAGTCCTCCATTAAGTTGAGACACTGTTTATGACTCTCCAGCAGTGCTGGGAGGAACTTAGGCTTAGGTATGGTGCCTAGAGTCCTCCCTTAGGTTCAGGCACTGTCTTATGACACCCCATCAGTGCTGGGAGAGACTTAGGTTAAGGTATGATACTCTAAGTGCTCCCATAAGAATGGTGTTTCTCATATGATACCTTCTTGGATCAATGCCTGAACACCCTCTGAATCACAGGATACGCAAATGTGTCACACCCAAGCATCCAGGCACATCCCCATGGTCTCCAAACCACGAAGCACCCCTCAATGCTCAGGAGGGACTCCCAACCCACCCCGTGACCCCAGGGTCAAGACAGTGACACCAATATTGGGCTTTCAAATTGAGAACCTTAAACACTGTTATAACTCTCTTGTTTACATTCTGTATTGGGATTAAAGTAAATCAAGAGGACAGGGTATTGAGTCAAGTATGGTTTAAGAGGGCAAAATAAACTTAGGTCTTAAAGAGGTTTAGGGTTCCATCTAGTGGTTAAGAAAAGCCTAACAGGGCTTTGGTGTATGAGTGGAGGCCAGGCAGGGCTTTTAATTCTGCATGTCAGTCATGTCCAATGTTATGTGTTTTAAAAATAGGCATCATTTTTTAAGGTCCTGATTATGGTCTTACAGTGGTGTCAAAACATGACCTTTGCCAGACATGACTGTTTTATGCAGTTTGTTGGCATCCAAGGTCATGTTTTGACCTGTAATAAGGGTTTGTTTAACGCTTGTCTTATCCAATTGAAGATACTAGCTACATTCACTGCTGTTCAATCTCATCTTGAATCCCTTAATCAGAGTACTAATTGAGTTTAAGCCTTGGGTATAGAGAGTAACGGGGCTGGTCAGTCGATGCAATGCTAGGAACTGGCGGGTTAGGTTTAAGGGGAGGGTGTAGTCGAAGCTAAAGGCCTCGACCACGGTGGTCTGTTGCCAGACCACAATGCACTCTCATCATTCCATTGCACCGAGTGTCCCATCACCAGGGTCGCTCCTCCACTATATTTTTATCCCTTCAGGTGGCTGCTTAGATGAGCATATGAGATGAACTTGAAAAATGGCTCCCCGAATCCAATTTTTGAAATATATGTATCATTACCCTATTTGAAGCCTGTGAGTGAGAGGCAGAGAGACAGAATAAGAGCATTTGTTTGGGCCTTTTTAGTTTGTGGATGTATATCCTTTTGGTAAGTGCATATGTGTCTTATTGGATATGTCTAAGCCAATGCTCTAACATTCTGTGAGCCGTGCCATGTGTCCAGTGGACATGGTCCCCCTGTGTTTTGAATTGCTGACCTGGCAGCTGGGGTATGGCTCTGAGTCTTTCTCTTATTATATGGTTAATGTATTCCAGTGTCTCTGCAGATTGGCATGGCAGATGCTGTGAATACGTTAACAGGGGCACCCATATTTTTGCCAGGGGGAAACGATTTTGTAGGGCTTGTACCGCTTCAATCACCTGTCTGTGCAGTTTGGATTTGTCTATCCAGGTATGGCAATTAGTCCCCATAGCAAGGATGACCTTTGTGACCTCTGAACAGACAGTTGTATGAGTCATGAGGGCTGGGATGTGGCCAAAATGGGCACCTGGGTAGCTATCAATCTGTAGCTGGGGGCATCTAAACTTGTCTATGTTCCGCAAGTTAGAATCCCCTAGGATTAACCACTGTGTGTTGGTGGTTAGAGTCCAATCCCTGTGTTTAGTGGGTGTGGAGGCATGCTGAATGGGCCTCTGCTTGTGAGTCTGGTCTGTGCGCCACCTGACCGAGCAGGTGTGTTTGACCTCTGACCTGCTTTGTATGGGCAAGGCCGAGTGCCGTGGTCCTACTCGCAGTCTGTGGCTGTTCACAGAGCTGTCGACTTCAGACGAGGGCGTGTCAAGGTCAGGGACTGCTGTGGCTTGATCCCTGACACTAAGTGCAGTTTTGATCTGTGCTGTTTGTGGGGGTCTGTTAGCCTCCTCACTGATTGCAGCCTCAGTCTTTACTGTCTGTTGTGGGGACCTGTTATTGGCCTCCTCACTAAGTGCAGCCTGATGCTGTGTTGCTTGCTGTGGGAGTATGCCAGTCTCCTGCACAGCTGTGCTGTTGACCTTAGACTCTATCATGGCCTCTGCTGTTTTGAGTGTGTATGGTTGCAGAGAGGCCAAGGCTTTGGTTGCCCAATTTGTTGCTGTCTCAAAAGGCTCATGCCACTGTTCAATTGTCATTTTAGGCATGCTGTTAATCTCTGCCTGCATCCCAGTCATGTAATGACTCCTCATGCTCCTAATTGTGGTTTGCTCCCAGGTTCTAGCATGTGTTTGCAATTCTAGTTTTAACTCTGGGGTTGGATTGAAGGGTTTTATGGCCTCTATCATATGTTTCGTTATCCTGCTAATCCCTGGTGGAGGAGCGTCTTGTGTTGTGTAAGCCAAGTGGTGGGCTGCCTTAATAATTTTGAACATGGCTTTTGCTTTATCACCATGTTGTGGGTCTGACCACTCCTCCTTCTTATTGTCCCCACTGACCTCTATGCTAACAGGTCTATCATGCTGTTTAGGCACCTGATGCTGGTCTAAGTTGGGGAGATGACAGGGATCTGGCTGACTGTTTTTTTGCCAGTCCCGAGGGCCTGTGTATTGACCCTCCTCTGCTTGACTATGTCTCAGAGTGTCATAGACTGGATCCACAGTATTTTGCTGTGGGGGCTGCCACGGGTAATAAGTCTCATCACCCCAGTCTGGATTGTCTGGTGGTGGTTCGTCCCTGACTATATCCCCTGTGTATGGTGGTCTACACCATGTGCAAGTAACTGAATAACAGCCACTGCCATCACACGCAGCTACCAGTCTAGGTGCAGTGGGTGCCCTGCCTCTTCTTGTCAGGTTCTGTTCTGATTCTTGACCTGATACTGACTCGTCCCTGTGATGTTCTAATGCATGGTAGGCCCTGTATTGCTGACGCCAGGGCTCTACCGCCTGTCTATCGCTGGGAGGCCTCTGCAGTGAATGTGGGCCTGGGCGAATGTTTGGACTAGAGGAGCGTACTCTGGGCGGGCGTGTAGCTGCCCTAGACCCCAGGTGCTTGTCTTCTCTCTTGCTAGCCATTCTGCCCAGTAATTTTGATGCTCTGTCAATGACTGCCTTTTTTAGTTTGATTTTTTTGTTGTTTTTTTGTTGTTTTTTTCTCGGACAGTCTGACGTCTTTAATGCAGACGTTGGCTTCAATTGTTTCTCAATAGTCCTTAGACTGTGTTTCAATTGAGCAGATTTTTTTCAGAGAGAGCCTGCCTGCTAGCTACTCTATCACGAAATTCAACATGGCGTCTTCACCTAATCCGCTTGTTTTTTTATGGACGACACGGTGTGAGCTCATGTATGAACACAGCCCTACTCTACTGGGTCTATCCCCGCAGGTTTCTGGGTCTGTTTTTTCGTGGCCGCAATCTTCTTAGTCCTAAAAAGGACTGATCTTCTTTAGTCCTTAGAAGGACTGGTGTTATGCTTCAGCCCTGATAAGGGCTTTGTTGCTCTTCTTCTTGGCCTTGTCCGTGTGTCTTTCTTCCAACACGCGACAAGTAAATTAGGTCGTAGAAGTCGTCAACTTTACTAAGATACGACGCGTTTCGATCTCAGCAGATCTCATCAGGTATCCAAAGTTGACTATGGCGAAAAAATTGTGGTTTAAATGGTCTTTCTATGAAGTTTCCAGGTGAAAAGAGCTTTTGCAGCGATGCGGTCTGGTTGAATTTCCCAAGCACAATGAGCATGTCGCAGAGCGCGCAGCTTCACTTGTGTGTAATGGGCGTGGCTAGCCTCCACTCTGAGGGAAAGTGTTTTCCTCTAACACCTTTGCACAGCTTTTGCATATATCCCCGACCTCTTATAAAATTTTTCGATTAGAAATTAAATTATTTTATAAAAAAGTAAATAAGAAACAAAAAGAAATGGGTAAATTCCTCCATTTTTTCGCCAAGTTATGGCTGTTTCTAATTTGGGAGTGTCCCTTTTTGGTGGTAGGTGTCTTTTTGCAAGGTCGGACGCCCCTAACCGACTCTCTTAACCATACATTTCCATGTAAATCCCGTGTGTTTTGATTGTGGACCTGTGCTATGCATCAGGTGAGCAATGAAAATCACATTTCCCAATTTTTTACATCCTGGTATTTTGGCCTTTAGCATATAATGCTTCCTTGAATCAGTGTTTGAACACCTTTGAATCACAGAATCCGTAAGTGTGTCACCCACAAGCACTCAGGTACACTTTCATGATATCAGGCCGGGTACATCGTGCCACTTTGGGGCAACAGGGTCTAAGCCCACATGTAGTCCATCACTGCAACCATGAAGCCCCCATTAATGCTCATGAGTGACTCCTCGTATATCCCATGACCCCAGGGTCAAGACAGTGACACCAATATTGGGCCTTTAAATTGAGGTATGCTATTACACTTTGTTCCCCCTCAGTCTAATTAACTATATAGGTCATTCAAGGGTTCTAATTATTAGGTTTAGGTCAGGGTGACAATCTTCTTAATAATGGGAGGGGTTAGGGTGTGTATTTATGATGGGATGGGGCCATTTTTACTAATTAGTATTTGGTTAAATTTAGGCACTAATGGGCTTGGTTAGGCTATGGGTTAAGGGATGGGTAGTGGTTATGTCAGTCTAAAGTGCTGGTTAGGTTTAGGCACTCTGTCTGACATGTAGACAGTGCTCGGAGAGACTTAGGTTTAGGTATGATACTCTAAGTCCTCCATTAAGTTGAGACACTGTTTATGACTCTCCAGCAGTGCTGGGAGGAACTTAGGCTTAGGTATGGTGCCTAGAGTCCTCCCTTAGGTTCAGGCACTGTCTTATGACACCCCATCAGTGCTGGGAGAGACTTAGGTTAAGGTATGATACTCTAAGTGCTCCCATAAGAATGGTGTTTCTCATATGATACCTTCTTGGATCAATGCCTGAACACCCTCTGAATCACAGGATACGCAAATGTGTCACACCCAAGCATCCAGGCACATCCCCATGGTCTCCAAACCACGAAGCACCCCTCAATGCTCAGGAGGGACTCCCAACCCACCCCGTGACCCCAGGGTCAAGACAGTGACACCAATATTGGGCTTTCAAATTGAGAACCTTAAACACTGTTATAACTCTCTTGTTTACATTCTGTATTGGGATTAAAGTAAATCAAGAGGACAGGGTATTGAGTCAAGTATGGTTTAAGAGGGCAAAATAAACTTAGGTCTTAAAGAGGTTTAGGGTTCCATCTAGTGGTTAAGAAAAGCCTAACAGGGCTTTGGTGTATGAGTGGAGGCCAGGCAGGGCTTTTAATTCTGCATGTCAGTCATGTCCAATGTTATGTGTTTTAAAAATAGGCATCATTTTTTAAGGTCCTGATTATGGTCTTACAGTGGTGTCAAAACATGACCTTTGCCAGACATGACTGTTTTATGCAGTTTGTTGGCATCCAAGGTCATGTTTTGACCTGTAATAAGGGTTTGTTTAACGCTTGTCTTATCCAATTGAAGATACTAGCTACATTCACTGCTGTTCAATCTCATCTTGAATCCCTTAATCAGAGTACTAATTGAGTTTAAGCCTTGGGTATAGAGAGTAACGGGGCTGGTCAGTCGATGCAATGCTAGGAACTGGCGGGTTAGGTTTAAGGGGAGGGTGTAGTCGAAGCTAAAGGCCTCGACCACGGTGGTCTGTTGCCAGACCACAATGCACTCTCATCATTCCATTGCACCGAGTGTCCCATCACCAGGGTCGCTCCTCCACTATATTTTTAGGGTTAGGGTTAGGGTTAGGGTTAGGGTTAGGGTTAGGGTTAGGGTTAGGGTTAGGGTTAGGTTTAAGGGGAGGGTGTAGTCGAAGCTAAAGGCCTCGACCACGGTGGTCTGTTGCCAGACCACAATGCACTCTCATCATTCCATTGCACCGAGTGTCCCATCACCAGGGTCGCTCCTCCACTATATTTTTATCCCTTCAGGTGGCTGCTTGGATGAGCATATGAGATGAACTTGAAAAATGGCTCCCCGAATCCAATTTTTGAAATATATGTATCATTACCCTATTTGAAGCCTGTGAGTGAGAGGCAGAGAGACAGAATAAGAGCATTTGTTTGGGCCTTCCCGGCTACTGCTCTAACATTCTCTGAGTTGCGCCATGTGTCAAGTAGACATGGTCCCCATGTGTCTTGAATTTAGGTTATGAGTACGCCACTTCTGAGTAATTCTTTTGACTAGACAGAATGGTCTAGTTTGTTGGCCTCCTAGAGATGTGTCATGGTCAGTATAGATGTCCAGGAAGGTTTCATCACTGACAGACACTAATTAAGTTGCAGACCTTTATAGGGTCTTGCTGCTTGTGGGGGTCCAGTTCCTCCCACATATTTCCAGTCTCTGACTGTGTGCTACAGAGCTGTCATATTCGAACTGATCAGTTGATTCAGTTTATTAATCTCTAGGGGGGCGTGTCATGGTCAATGTAGATGTCCAGAGGGTTTACATCTCTGACAGATGACACTGTGGCTATTGTACTCTCTATCCTTTTTAGTCAGTTGGTTCAATGTATGTGTGGGGTGTCATGTTGTCCGCAGTTGTTACCCTCTATGTTAATTCCATAGATTGATCATGTAGACTTACATATTTCTTCAATACTACTCAAGCAGACTTACATATGCTGCTTGATTGTGGGGACATCGTCTCTCTCACAAATGATTTCTTATGGATGACTTTCAGGAATTATATCATAGGAGAATGGCACCTCATTCATCATATTACCCCTTCATTGGTCCCGCAGGACCTCCAATCCTATTCCAAATTTTAGTATTATTCTTGCCAAGGCTCCCTGATAGGTGCCTGGCTAACACTGGGAGGCCTTTCTGCAGTGGATTGGGGCATGGTTCTCAGTCTTTCTCTTATTATATGGCTAAGATATTCCAGTGTCTCTGCAGATTGGCATGGCAGATGCTGTGAATAATCTTAACAAGGGCACCCATGTTTTTGCCAGGGGAAAACGATTTTGTAGGGCTTGTACCGCTTCAATCATTACCTGACTGAGCAGGTGTGTTTGACCTCTGACCTGCTTCTGTAAAAGCGAGGCTGAGTGCCGTGGTCCTACTTGCAGTCTCTGGCTGGTCACAGAGCTGTCAATATTAGACGAGGGCATGTCAAGGTCAGGGATATACTGTGGTTTGATCCCTGATATTAAGTACAGTTTTGATCTGTGCTGTTTGTGGGGGTCTGTTAGCCTCCTCACTGATTACAGCCTCAGTCTTTACTGTTTGTTGTGGGGACCCTTTGTTGGTCTCCTCACTCATTGCAGTCTTATGTTGTGCTGCTTGCTGTGGGAGCATACTAGTCTCCTACACAGTTCTGGAGTTGGATTGAACGGTTTTATGGCCTCTATCATGTGTCTCGTTATTTTATTAATCCCTGGTGGAAGAGTGTCCTGAGTGGTATAGGCTAAGTGGTGAATTGCCTTCATATTTTTGAGCATGGTTTTTGCTCCATCCCCATGTTATGGGTTGGACCTCTCCTCCTTCTTATTGTCCCCACTGATCTCTATGCTATCAGGTATATCATGCCGCTTAGGCACCTGATGTTGGTCTAAGTTGGGGAAATGACAGGGATCTGGCTGGCTGTTTTTCTGCCAATCCCGAGGGCTTTTTCTCTGTATTAACCCTCCTCTAGTGTAGTATGCCTTAGAGTGTCATGGACTGGTCACAGTCTATTGCTGTGAGGGCTGCCACGGGCAATATGTCTCATCACCCCAATCTATATTGTTTGGTGGTGGTTCGTCTCTGACTATATCCCCTGTGTACGGTGGTCTACAACTCGTGCAAATGGCTGAGTAGCAGCCTTTGCCATCACACGCAGCTACCAGTCTGGGTGCCATGGGTGCCCTGCCTCTCTTAGTCAGGTCCTTTTTTGGTTCTTGACCTGACAATAACTCGTCCCTGTGATGTTCCAATGTGTGGTAGGCCCTGTATTGCTGTCGCCAGGGCTCTACCGTCTGTCTATCGCTGGGAGGCCTCTGCAGTGAATGTGGGTCTGAGCGGATGTTTGAACTAGAGGAGTGTACTCTGGGCGGGCGTGTAGCTGCCCCAGATCCCAGGTGTTTGTCTTCTCTCCTGCTAGACATGTCGCCCAGTGAATTTGATGCTGTATTCATGACTGCCTTTTTTAGTTTGATTTTTTTGTTGTTTTTTTGTTGTTTTTTTCTCGGACAGTCTGACGTCTTTAATGCAGACGTTGGCTTCAATTGTTTCTCAATAGTCCTTAGACTGTGTTTCAATTGAGCAGATTTTTTTCAGAGAGAGCCTGCCTGCTAGCTACTCTATCACGAAATTCAACATGGCGTCTTCACCTAGTCCGCTTGTTTTTTTATGGACGACACGGTGTGAGCTCATGTATGAACACAGCCCTACTCTACTGGGTCTATCCCCGCAGGTTTCTGGGTCTGTTTTTTCGTGGCCGCAATCTTCTTAGTCCTAAAAAGGACTGATCTTCTTTAGTCCTTAGAAGGACTGGTGTTATGCTTCAGCCCTGATAAGGGCTTTGTTGCTCTTCTTCTTGGCCTTGTCCGTGTGTCTTTCTTCCAACACGCGACAAGTAAATTAGGTCGTAGAAGTCGTCAACTTTACTAAGATACGACGCGTTTCGATCCCAGCAGATCTCATCAGGTATCCAAAGTTGACTATGGCGAAAAAATTGTGGTTTAAATGGTCTTTCTATGAAGTTTCCAGGTGAAAAGAGCTTTTGCAGCGATGCGGTCTGGTTGAATTTCCCAAGCACAATGAGCATGTCGCAGAGCGCGCAGCTTCACTTGTGTGTAATGGGCGTGGCTAGCCTCCACTCTGAGGGAAAGTGTTTTCCTCTAACACCTTTGCACAGCTTTTGCATATATCCCCGACCTCTTATAAAATTTTTCGATTAGAAATTAAATTATTTTATAAAAAAGTAAATAAGAAACAAAAAGAAATGGGTAAATTCCTCCATTTTTTCGCCAAGTTATGGCTGTTTCTAATTTGGGAGTGTCCCTTTTTGGTGGTAGGTGTCTTTTTGCAAGGTCGGACGCCCCTAACCGACTCTCTTAACCATACATTTCCATGTAAATCCCGTGTGTTTTGATTGTGGACCTGTGCTATGCATCAGGTGAGCAATGAAAATCACATTTCCCAATTTTTTACATCCTGGCATTTTGGCCTTTAGCATGTAATGCTTCCTTGAATCAGTGTTTGAACACCTTTGAATCACAGAATCCGTAAGTGTGTCACCCACAAGCACTCAGGTACACTTTCATGATATCAGGCCGGGTACATCGTGCCACTTTGGGGCAACAGGGTCTAAGCCCACATGTAGTCCATCACTGCAACCATGAAGCCCCCATTAATGCTCATGAGTGACTCCTCGTATATCCCATGACCCCAGGGTCAAGACAGTGACACCAATATTGGGCCTTTAAATTGAGGCATGCTATTACACTTTGTTCCCCCTCAGTCTAATTAACTATATAGGTCATTCAAGGGTTCTAATTATTAGGTTTAGGTCAGGGTGACAATCTTCTTAATAATGGGAGGGGTTAGGGTGTGTATTTATGATGGGATGGGGCCATTTTTACTAATTAGTATTTGGTTAAATTTAGGCACTAATGGGCTTGGTTAGGCTATGGGTTAAGGGATGGGTAGTGGTTATGTCAGTCTAAAGTGCTGGTTAGGTTTAGGCACTCTGTCTGACATGTAGACAGTGCTCGGAGAGACTTAGGTTTAGGTATGATACTCTAAGTCCTCCATTAAGTTGAGACACTGTTTATGACTCTCCAGCAGTGCTGGGAGGAACTTAGGCTTAGGTATGGTGCCTAGAGTCCTCCCTTAGGTTCAGGCACTGTCTTATGACACCCCATCAGTGCTGGGAGAGACTTAGGTTGAGGTATGATACTCTAAGTGCTCCCATAAGAATGGTGTTTCTCATATGATACCTTCTTGGATCAATGCCTGAACACCCTCTGAATCACAGGATACGCAAGTGTGTCACACCCAAGCATCCAGGCACATCCCCATGGTCTCCAAACCACGAAGCACCCCTCAATGCTCAGGAGGGACTCCTAACCCACCCCGTGACCCCAGGGTCAAGACAGTGACACCAATATTGGGCTTTCAAATTGAGAACCTTAAACACTGTTATAACTCTCTTGTTTACATTCTATATTGGGATTAAAGTAAATCAAGAGGACAGGGTATTGAGTCAAGTATGGTTTAAGAGGGCAAAATAAACTTAGGTCTTAAAGAGGTTTAGGGTTCCATCTAGTGGTTAAGAAAAGCCTAACAGGGCTTTGGTGTATGAGTGGAGGCCAGGCAGGGCTTTTAATTCTGCATGTCAGTCATGTCCAATGTTATGTGTTTTAAAAATAGGCATCATTTTTTAAGGTCCTGATTATGGTCTTACAGTGGTGTCAAAACATGACCTTTGCCAGACATGACTGTTTTATGCAGTTTGTTGGCATCCAAGGTCATGTTTTGACCTGTAATAAGGGTTTGTTTAACGCTTGTCTTATCCAATTGAAGATACTAGCTACATTCACTGCTGTTCAATCTCATCTTGAATCCCTTAATCAGAGTACTAATTGAGTTTAAGCCTTGGGTATAGAGAGTAACGGGGCTGGTCAGTCGATGCAATGCTAGGAACTGGCGGGTTAGGTTTAAGGGGAGGGTGTAGTCGAAGCTAAAGGCCTCGACCACGGTGGTCTGTTGCCAGACCACAATGCACTCTCATCATTCCATTGCACCGAGTGTCCCATCACCAGGGTCGCTCCTCCACTATATTTTTATCCCTTCAGGTGGCTGCTTGGATGAGCATATGAGATGAACTTGAAAAATGGCTCCCCGAATCCAATTTTTGAAATATATGTATCATTACCCTATTTGAAGCCTGTGAGTGAGAGGCAGAGAGACAGAATAAGAGCATTTGTTTGGGCCTTCCCGGCTACTGCTCTAACATTCTCTGAGTTGCGCCATGTGTCAAGTAGACATGGTCCCCATGTGTCTTGAATTTAGGTTATGAGTACGCCACTTCTGAGTAATTCTTTTGACTAGACAGAATGGTCTAGTTTGTTGGCCTCCTAGAGATGTGTCATGGTCAGTATAGATGTCCAGGAAGGTTTCATCACTGACAGACACTAATTAAGTTGCAGACCTTTATAGGGTCTTGCTGCTTGTGGGGGTCCAGTTCCTCCCACATATTTCCAGTCTCTGACTGTGTGCTACAGAGCTGTCATATTCGAACTGATCAGTTGATTCAGTTTATTAATCTCTAGGGGGGCGTGTCATGGTCAATGTAGATGTCCAGAGGGTTTACATCTCTGACAGATGACACTGTGGCTATTGTACTCTCTATCCTTTTTAGTCAGTTGGTTCAATGTATGTGTGGGGTGTCATGTTGTCCGCAGTTGTTACCCTCTATGTTAATTCCATAGATTGATCATGTAGACTTACATATTTCTTCAATACTACTCAAGCAGACTTACATATGCTGCTTGATTGTGGGGACATCGTCTCTCTCACAAATGATTTCTTATGGATGACTTTCAGGAATTATATCATAGGAGAATGGCACCTCATTCATCATATTACCCCTTCATTGGTCCCGCAGGACCTCCAATCCTATTCCAAATTTTAGTATTATTCTTGCCAAGGCTCCCTGATAGGTGCCTGGCTAACACTGGGAGGCCTTTCTGCAGTGGATTGGGGCATGGTTCTCAGTCTTTCTCTTATTATATGGCTAAGATATTCCAGTGTCTCTGCAGATTGGCATGGCAGATGCTGTGAATAATCTTAACAAGGGCACCCATGTTTTTGCCAGGGGAAAACGATTTTGTAGGGCTTGTACCGCTTCAATCATTACCTGACTGAGCAGGTGTGTTTGACCTCTGACCTGCTTCTGTAAAAGCGAGGCTGAGTGCCGTGGTCCTACTTGCAGTCTCTGGCTGGTCACAGAGCTGTCAATATTAGACGAGGGCATGTCAAGGTCAGGGATATACTGTGGTTTGATCCCTGATATTAAGTACAGTTTTGATCTGTGCTGTTTGTGGGGGTCTGTTAGCCTCCTCACTGATTACAGCCTCAGTCTTTACTGTTTGTTGTGGGGACCCTTTGTTGGTCTCCTCACTCATTGCAGTCTTATGTTGTGCTGCTTGCTGTGGGAGCATACTAGTCTCCTACACAGTTCTGGAGTTGGATTGAACGGTTTTATGGCCTCTATCATGTGTCTCGTTATTTTATTAATCCCTGGTGGAAGAGTGTCCTGAGTGGTATAGGCTAAGTGGTGAATTGCCTTCATATTTTTGAGCATGGTTTTTGCTCCATCCCCATGTTATGGGTTGGACCTCTCCTCCTTCTTATTGTCCCCACTGATCTCTATGCTATCAGGTATATCATGCCGCTTAGGCACCTGATGTTGGTCTAAGTTGGGGAAATGACAGGGATCTGGCTGGCTGTTTTTCTGCCAATCCCGAGGGCTTTTTCTCTGTATTAACCCTCCTCTAGTGTAGTATGCCTTAGAGTGTCATGGACTGGTCACAGTCTATTGCTGTGAGGGCTGCCACGGGCAATATGTCTCATCACCCCAATCTATATTGTTTGGTGGTGGTTCGTCTCTGACTATATCCCCTGTGTACGGTGGTCTACAACTCGTGCAAATGGCTGAGTAGCAGCCTTTGCCATCACACGCAGCTACCAGTCTGGGTGCCATGGGTGCCCTGCCTCTCTTAGTCAGGTCCTTTTTTGGTTCTTGACCTGACAATAACTCGTCCCTGTGATGTTCCAATGTGTGGTAGGCCCTGTATTGCTGTCGCCAGGGCTCTACCGTCTGTCTATCGCTGGGAGGCCTCTGCAGTGAATGTGGGTCTGAGCGGATGTTTGAACTAGAGGAGTGTACTCTGGGCGGGCGTGTAGCTGCCCCAGATCCCAGGTGTTTGTCTTCTCTCCTGCTAGACATGTCGCCCAGTGAATTTGATGCTGTATTCATGACTGCCTTTTTTAGTTTGATTTTTTTGTTGTTTTTTTGTTGTTTTTTTCTCGGACAGTCTGACGTCTTTAATGCAGACGTTGGCTTCAATTGTTTCTCAATAGTCCTTAGACTGTGTTTCAATTGAGCAGATTTTTTTCAGAGAGAGCCTGCCTGCTAGCTACTCTATCACGAAATTCAACATGGCGTCTTCACCTAGTCCGCTTGTTTTTTTATGGACGACACGGTGTGAGCTCATGTATGAACACAGCCCTACTCTACTGGGTCTATCCCCGCAGGTTTCTGGGTCTGTTTTTTCGTGGCCGCAATCTTCTTAGTCCTAAAAAGGACTGATCTTCTTTAGTCCTTAGAAGGACTGGTGTTATGCTTCAGCCCTGATAAGGGCTTTGTTGCTCTTCTTCTTGGCCTTGTCCGTGTGTCTTTCTTCCAACACGCGACAAGTAAATTAGGTCGTAGAAGTCGTCAACTTTACTAAGATACGACGCGTTTCGATCCCAGCAGATCTCATCAGGTATCCAAAGTTGACTATGGCGAAAAAATTGTGGTTTAAATGGTCTTTCTATGAAGTTTCCAGGTGAAAAGAGCTTTTGCAGCGATGCGGTCTGGTTGAATTTCCCAAGCACAATGAGCATGTCGCAGAGCGCGCAGCTTCACTTGTGTGTAATGGGCGTGGCTAGCCTCCACTCTGAGGGAAAGTGTTTTCCTCTAACACCTTTGCACAGCTTTTGCATATATCCCCGACCTCTTATAAAATTTTTCGATTAGAAATTAAATTATTTTATAAAAAAGTAAATAAGAAACAAAAAGAAATGGGTAAATTCCTCCATTTTTTCGCCAAGTTATGGCTGTTTCTAATTTGGGAGTGTCCCTTTTTGGTGGTAGGTGTCTTTTTGCAAGGTCGGACGCCCCTAACCGACTCTCTTAACCATACATTTCCATGTAAATCCCGTGTGTTTTGATTGTGGACCTGTGCTATGCATCAGGTGAGCAATGAAAATCACATTTCCCAATTTTTTACATCCTGGCATTTTGGCCTTTAGCATGTAATGCTTCCTTGAATCAGTGTTTGAACACCTTTGAATCACAGAATCCGTAAGTGTGTCACCCACAAGCACTCAGGTACACTTTCATGATATCAGGCCGGGTACATCGTGCCACTTTGGGGCAACAGGGTCTAAGCCCACATGTAGTCCATCACTGCAACCATGAAGCCCCCATTAATGCTCATGAGTGACTCCTCGTATATCCCATGACCCCAGGGTCAAGACAGTGACACCAATATTGGGCCTTTAAATTGAGGCATGCTATTACACTTTGTTCCCCCTCAGTCTAATTAACTATATAGGTCATTCAAGGGTTCTAATTATTAGGTTTAGGTCAGGGTGACAATCTTCTTAATAATGGGAGGGGTTAGGGTGTGTATTTATGATGGGATGGGGCCATTTTTACTAATTAGTATTTGGTTAAATTTAGGCACTAATGGGCTTGGTTAGGCTATGGGTTAAGGGATGGGTAGTGGTTATGTCAGTCTAAAGTGCTGGTTAGGTTTAGGCACTCTGTCTGACATGTAGACAGTGCTCGGAGAGACTTAGGTTTAGGTATGATACTCTAAGTCCTCCATTAAGTTGAGACACTGTTTATGACTCTCCAGCAGTGCTGGGAGGAACTTAGGCTTAGGTATGGTGCCTAGAGTCCTCCCTTAGGTTCAGGCACTGTCTTATGACACCCCATCAGTGCTGGGAGAGACTTAGGTTGAGGTATGATACTCTAAGTGCTCCCATAAGAATGGTGTTTCTCATATGATACCTTCTTGGATCAATGCCTGAACACCCTCTGAATCACAGGATACGCAAGTGTGTCACACCCAAGCATCCAGGCACATCCCCATGGTCTCCAAACCACGAAGCACCCCTCAATGCTCAGGAGGGACTCCTAACCCACCCCGTGACCCCAGGGTCAAGACAGTGACACCAATATTGGGCTTTCAAATTGAGAACCTTAAACACTGTTATAACTCTCTTGTTTACATTCTATATTGGGATTAAAGTAAATCAAGAGGACAGGGTATTGAGTCAAGTATGGTTTAAGAGGGCAAAATAAACTTAGGTCTTAAAGAGGTTTAGGGTTCCATCTAGTGGTTAAGAAAAGCCTAACAGGGCTTTGGTGTATGAGTGGAGGCCAGGCAGGGCTTTTAATTCTGCATGTCAGTCATGTCCAATGTTATGTGTTTTAAAAATAGGCATCATTTTTTAAGGTCCTGATTATGGTCTTACAGTGGTGTCAAAACATGACCTTTGCCAGACATGACTGTTTTATGCAGTTTGTTGGCATCCAAGGTCATGTTTTGACCTGTAATAAGGGTTTGTTTAACGCTTGTCTTATCCAATTGAAGATACTAGCTACATTCACTGCTGTTCAATCTCATCTTGAATCCCTTAATCAGAGTACTAATTGAGTTTAAGCCTTGGGTATAGAGAGTAACGGGGCTGGTCAGTCGATGCAATGCTAGGAACTGGCGGGTTAGGTTTAAGGGGAGGGTGTAGTCGAAGCTAAAGGCCTCGACCACGGTGGTCTGTTGCCAGACCACAATGCACTCTCATCATTCCATTGCACCGAGTGTCCCATCACCAGGGTCGCTCCTCCACTATATTTTTATCCCTTCAGGTGGCTGCTTGGATGAGCATATGAGATGAACTTGAAAAATGGCTCCCCGAATCCAATTTTTGAAATATATGTATCATTACCCTATTTGAAGCCTGTGAGTGAGAGGCAGAGAGACAGAATAAGAGCATTTGTTTGGGCCTTCCCGGCTACTGCTCTAACATTCTCTGAGTTGCGCCATGTGTCAAGTAGACATGGTCCCCATGTGTCTTGAATTTAGGTTATGAGTACGCCACTTCTGAGTAATTCTTTTGACTAGACAGAATGGTCTAGTTTGTTGGCCTCCTAGAGATGTGTCATGGTCAGTATAGATGTCCAGGAAGGTTTCATCACTGACAGACACTAATTAAGTTGCAGACCTTTATAGGGTCTTGCTGCTTGTGGGGGTCCAGTTCCTCCCACATATTTCCAGTCTCTGACTGTGTGCTACAGAGCTGTCATATTCGAACTGATCAGTTGATTCAGTTTATTAATCTCTAGGGGGGCGTGTCATGGTCAATGTAGATGTCCAGAGGGTTTACATCTCTGACAGATGACACTGTGGCTATTGTACTCTCTATCCTTTTTAGTCAGTTGGTTCAATGTATGTGTGGGGTGTCATGTTGTCCGCAGTTGTTACCCTCTATGTTAATTCCATAGATTGATCATGTAGACTTACATATTTCTTCAATACTACTCAAGCAGACTTACATATGCTGCTTGATTGTGGGGACATCGTCTCTCTCACAAATGATTTCTTATGGATGACTTTCAGGAATTATATCATAGGAGAATGGCACCTCATTCATCATATTACCCCTTCATTGGTCCCGCAGGACCTCCAATCCTATTCCAAATTTTAGTATTATTCTTGCCAAGGCTCCCTGATAGGTGCCTGGCTAACACTGGGAGGCCTTTCTGCAGTGGATTGGGGCATGGTTCTCAGTCTTTCTCTTATTATATGGCTAAGATATTCCAGTGTCTCTGCAGATTGGCATGGCAGATGCTGTGAATAATCTTAACAAGGGCACCCATGTTTTTGCCAGGGGAAAACGATTTTGTAGGGCTTGTACCGCTTCAATCATTACCTGACTGAGCAGGTGTGTTTGACCTCTGACCTGCTTCTGTAAAAGCGAGGCTGAGTGCCGTGGTCCTACTTGCAGTCTCTGGCTGGTCACAGAGCTGTCAATATTAGACGAGGGCATGTCAAGGTCAGGGATATACTGTGGTTTGATCCCTGATATTAAGTACAGTTTTGATCTGTGCTGTTTGTGGGGGTCTGTTAGCCTCCTCACTGATTACAGCCTCAGTCTTTACTGTTTGTTGTGGGGACCCTTTGTTGGTCTCCTCACTCATTGCAGTCTTATGTTGTGCTGCTTGCTGTGGGAGCATACTAGTCTCCTACACAGTTCTGGAGTTGGATTGAACGGTTTTATGGCCTCTATCATGTGTCTCGTTATTTTATTAATCCCTGGTGGAAGAGTGTCCTGAGTGGTATAGGCTAAGTGGTGAATTGCCTTCATATTTTTGAGCATGGTTTTTGCTCCATCCCCATGTTATGGGTTGGACCTCTCCTCCTTCTTATTGTCCCCACTGATCTCTATGCTATCAGGTATATCATGCCGCTTAGGCACCTGATGTTGGTCTAAGTTGGGGAAATGACAGGGATCTGGCTGGCTGTTTTTCTGCCAATCCCGAGGGCTTTTTCTCTGTATTAACCCTCCTCTAGTGTAGTATGCCTTAGAGTGTCATGGACTGGTCACAGTCTATTGCTGTGAGGGCTGCCACGGGCAATATGTCTCATCACCCCAATCTATATTGTTTGGTGGTGGTTCGTCTCTGACTATATCCCCTGTGTACGGTGGTCTACAACTCGTGCAAATGGCTGAGTAGCAGCCTTTGCCATCACACGCAGCTACCAGTCTGGGTGCCATGGGTGCCCTGCCTCTCTTAGTCAGGTCCTTTTTTGGTTCTTGACCTGACAATAACTCGTCCCTGTGATGTTCCAATGTGTGGTAGGCCCTGTATTGCTGTCGCCAGGGCTCTACCGTCTGTCTATCGCTGGGAGGCCTCTGCAGTGAATGTGGGTCTGAGCGGATGTTTGAACTAGAGGAGTGTACTCTGGGCGGGCGTGTAGCTGCCCCAGATCCCAGGTGTTTGTCTTCTCTCCTGCTAGACATGTCGCCCAGTGAATTTGATGCTGTATTCATGACTGCCTTTTTTAGTTTGATTTTTTTGTTGTTTTTTTGTTGTTTTTTTCTCGGACAGTCTGACGTCTTTAATGCAGACGTTGGCTTCAATTGTTTCTCAATAGTCCTTAGACTGTGTTTCAATTGAGCAGATTTTTTTCAGAGAGAGCCTGCCTGCTAGCTACTCTATCACGAAATTCAACATGGCGTCTTCACCTAGTCCGCTTGTTTTTTTATGGACGACACGGTGTGAGCTCATGTATGAACACAGCCCTACTCTACTGGGTCTATCCCCGCAGGTTTCTGGGTCTGTTTTTTCGTGGCCGCAATCTTCTTAGTCCTAAAAAGGACTGATCTTCTTTAGTCCTTAGAAGGACTGGTGTTATGCTTCAGCCCTGATAAGGGCTTTGTTGCTCTTCTTCTTGGCCTTGTCCGTGTGTCTTTCTTCCAACACGCGACAAGTAAATTAGGTCGTAGAAGTCGTCAACTTTACTAAGATACGACGCGTTTCGATCCCAGCAGATCTCATCAGGTATCCAAAGTTGACTATGGCGAAAAAATTGTGGTTTAAATGGTCTTTCTATGAAGTTTCCAGGTGAAAAGAGCTTTTGCAGCGATGCGGTCTGGTTGAATTTCCCAAGCACAATGAGCATGTCGCAGAGCGCGCAGCTTCACTTGTGTGTAATGGGCGTGGCTAGCCTCCACTCTGAGGGAAAGTGTTTTCCTCTAACACCTTTGCACAGCTTTTGCATATATCCCCGACCTCTTATAAAATTTTTCGATTAGAAATTAAATTATTTTATAAAAAAGTAAATAAGAAACAAAAAGAAATGGGTAAATTCCTCCATTTTTTCGCCAAGTTATGGCTGTTTCTAATTTGGGAGTGTCCCTTTTTGGTGGTAGGTGTCTTTTTGCAAGGTCGGACGCCCCTAACCGACTCTCTTAACCATACATTTCCATGTAAATCCCGTGTGTTTTGATTGTGGACCTGTGCTATGCATCAGGTGAGCAATGAAAATCACATTTCCCAATTTTTTACATCCTGGCATTTTGGCCTTTAGCATGTAATGCTTCCTTGAATCAGTGTTTGAACACCTTTGAATCACAGAATCCGTAAGTGTGTCACCCACAAGCACTCAGGTACACTTTCATGATATCAGGCCGGGTACATCGTGCCACTTTGGGGCAACAGGGTCTAAGCCCACATGTAGTCCATCACTGCAACCATGAAGCCCCCATTAATGCTCATGAGTGACTCCTCGTATATCCCATGACCCCAGGGTCAAGACAGTGACACCAATATTGGGCCTTTAAATTGAGGCATGCTATTACACTTTGTTCCCCCTCAGTCTAATTAACTATATAGGTCATTCAAGGGTTCTAATTATTAGGTTTAGGTCAGGGTGACAATCTTCTTAATAATGGGAGGGGTTAGGGTGTGTATTTATGATGGGATGGGGCCATTTTTACTAATTAGTATTTGGTTAAATTTAGGCACTAATGGGCTTGGTTAGGCTATGGGTTAAGGGATGGGTAGTGGTTATGTCAGTCTAAAGTGCTGGTTAGGTTTAGGCACTCTGTCTGACATGTAGACAGTGCTCGGAGAGACTTAGGTTTAGGTATGATACTCTAAGTCCTCCATTAAGTTGAGACACTGTTTATGACTCTCCAGCAGTGCTGGGAGGAACTTAGGCTTAGGTATGGTGCCTAGAGTCCTCCCTTAGGTTCAGGCACTGTCTTATGACACCCCATCAGTGCTGGGAGAGACTTAGGTTGAGGTATGATACTCTAAGTGCTCCCATAAGAATGGTGTTTCTCATATGATACCTTCTTGGATCAATGCCTGAACACCCTCTGAATCACAGGATACGCAAGTGTGTCACACCCAAGCATCCAGGCACATCCCCATGGTCTCCAAACCACGAAGCACCCCTCAATGCTCAGGAGGGACTCCTAACCCACCCCGTGACCCCAGGGTCAAGACAGTGACACCAATATTGGGCTTTCAAATTGAGAACCTTAAACACTGTTATAACTCTCTTGTTTACATTCTATATTGGGATTAAAGTAAATCAAGAGGACAGGGTATTGAGTCAAGTATGGTTTAAGAGGGCAAAATAAACTTAGGTCTTAAAGAGGTTTAGGGTTCCATCTAGTGGTTAAGAAAAGCCTAACAGGGCTTTGGTGTATGAGTGGAGGCCAGGCAGGGCTTTTAATTCTGCATGTCAGTCATGTCCAATGTTATGTGTTTTAAAAATAGGCATCATTTTTTAAGGTCCTGATTATGGTCTTACAGTGGTGTCAAAACATGACCTTTGCCAGACATGACTGTTTTATGCAGTTTGTTGGCATCCAAGGTCATGTTTTGACCTGTAATAAGGGTTTGTTTAACGCTTGTCTTATCCAATTGAAGATACTAGCTACATTCACTGCTGTTCAATCTCATCTTGAATCCCTTAATCAGAGTACTAATTGAGTTTAAGCCTTGGGTATAGAGAGTAACGGGGCTGGTCAGTCGATGCAATGCTAGGAACTGGCGGGTTAGGTTTAAGGGGAGGGTGTAGTCGAAGCTAAAGGCCTCGACCACGGTGGTCTGTTGCCAGACCACAATGCACTCTCATCATTCCATTGCACCGAGTGTCCCATCACCAGGGTCGCTCCTCCACTATATTTTTATCCCTTCAGGTGGCTGCTTGGATGAGCATATGAGATGAACTTGAAAAATGGCTCCCCGAATCCAATTTTTGAAATATATGTATCATTACCCTATTTGAAGCCTGTGAGTGAGAGGCAGAGAGACAGAATAAGAGCATTTGTTTGGGCCTTCCCGGCTACTGCTCTAACATTCTCTGAGTTGCGCCATGTGTCAAGTAGACATGGTCCCCATGTGTCTTGAATTTAGGTTATGAGTACGCCACTTCTGAGTAATTCTTTTGACTAGACAGAATGGTCTAGTTTGTTGGCCTCCTAGAGATGTGTCATGGTCAGTATAGATGTCCAGGAAGGTTTCATCACTGACAGACACTAATTAAGTTGCAGACCTTTATAGGGTCTTGCTGCTTGTGGGGGTCCAGTTCCTCCCACATATTTCCAGTCTCTGACTGTGTGCTACAGAGCTGTCATATTCGAACTGATCAGTTGATTCAGTTTATTAATCTCTAGGGGGGCGTGTCATGGTCAATGTAGATGTCCAGAGGGTTTACATCTCTGACAGATGACACTGTGGCTATTGTACTCTCTATCCTTTTTAGTCAGTTGGTTCAATGTATGTGTGGGGTGTCATGTTGTCCGCAGTTGTTACCCTCTATGTTAATTCCATAGATTGATCATGTAGACTTACATATTTCTTCAATACTACTCAAGCAGACTTACATATGCTGCTTGATTGTGGGGACATCGTCTCTCTCACAAATGATTTCTTATGGATGACTTTCAGGAATTATATCATAGGAGAATGGCACCTCATTCATCATATTACCCCTTCATTGGTCCCGCAGGACCTCCAATCCTATTCCAAATTTTAGTATTATTCTTGCCAAGGCTCCCTGATAGGTGCCTGGCTAACACTGGGAGGCCTTTCTGCAGTGGATTGGGGCATGGTTCTCAGTCTTTCTCTTATTATATGGCTAAGATATTCCAGTGTCTCTGCAGATTGGCATGGCAGATGCTGTGAATAATCTTAACAAGGGCACCCATGTTTTTGCCAGGGGAAAACGATTTTGTAGGGCTTGTACCGCTTCAATCATTACCTGACTGAGCAGGTGTGTTTGACCTCTGACCTGCTTCTGTAAAAGCGAGGCTGAGTGCCGTGGTCCTACTTGCAGTCTCTGGCTGGTCACAGAGCTGTCAATATTAGACGAGGGCATGTCAAGGTCAGGGATATACTGTGGTTTGATCCCTGATATTAAGTACAGTTTTGATCTGTGCTGTTTGTGGGGGTCTGTTAGCCTCCTCACTGATTACAGCCTCAGTCTTTACTGTTTGTTGTGGGGACCCTTTGTTGGTCTCCTCACTCATTGCAGTCTTATGTTGTGCTGCTTGCTGTGGGAGCATACTAGTCTCCTACACAGTTCTGGAGTTGGATTGAACGGTTTTATGGCCTCTATCATGTGTCTCGTTATTTTATTAATCCCTGGTGGAAGAGTGTCCTGAGTGGTATAGGCTAAGTGGTGAAGGGTTAGGGTTAGGGTTAGGGTTAGGGTTAGGGTTAGGGTTAGGGTTAGGGTTAGGGTTAGGGTTAGGGTTAGGGTTAGGGTTAGGGTTAGGGTTAGGGTTAGGGTTAGGGTTAGGGTTAGGGTTAGGGTTAGGGTTAGGGTTAGGGTTAGGGTTAGGGTTAGGGTTAGGGTTAGGGGTTAGGGTTAGGGTTAGGTTTGGGGGAAATTGTGTATCCTGGTTCAAACCAGGACACTAATGCATAGGCCATTCTGCTACCATCTGAGAGACCAGGTAACTCAACCCTCTGTTAAGGTCTTTATGGAATATTACATCCTCTATTGAGGCCTTTAGGGTACATGGTATCCAATAACCTAATCCAGAATTTTTCTTGTCTTTTTCTCTGGTAGGGAATCCATTTAGAGTTGTATTGGATAACTGTAGCTTGTACTGCAGGCCATCCATGTTGTATGAAATGACTCACTAAAGGTGTCTGAGTCTCTTTGTTGTGCAGTATATTATGTTTATGTTGTGCAAACCGTTGGAGTAGGGTGTTCCCTGTTTCTCCCACATATTGTTTGTTGCATGTACTGCATGTAATGAGGTAGACACAGTTTTTGGTTTTTTCACTTCCTCCAAGCATAGTCTTGTATACTTGGTTATTGGTTTTACACCAAATCCAGGACATGTTTCTGTAAAATGACCTTTGACCTTTCTGTGTTGAGGCCTTTGTTGGTTTGAGCTTGGCCTTGACTAGGCGGTCCTGTAGATTTTTGTTTTTCCTGTATGCCGCTATAACCGTATGGTTTTGTAAGAGGTCAGTCTGTTTGAATGTTATTTCAAAGTTGTCTTTTATCCTTTTGACCAGTCTGATCGTGGCTAGTGAGTACATTGTCACAAATGGTAATATAGTGTCTATGCTGATAGGCTTTGTCTCCTGATATTTCATCAGAGACTTCCTCAGAAAGGAACGACTGTATCCCCTCTGTCTCAGTGCCAGGAAGAGTACTGTTTTGGCCTTCCAGAAATCTGTCTTGCAACTGCATATCCTGTGGAATCTTAGGAGTTGAGATTTCAACAATCCTGCATATGTATGCTTCGGATGGTGGCTACTCTTATATAATAAGGCGTGGGTATCTGTTTCTTTGAAGAAAACCTTTACTTCTAATTTGTTTGTTTTATCAAAGTCTTGTCCCACAAATGTAGTTGTGTCCAGAAAATCCACCGATGTATAACTGGTAGTTGATTTCAATGTTATAGAGGAGTTGTGATTGTTCAAGGTATTCATAAATTCTTTGAATTCTGCTTCTGAATGTGGCCATATGCCCCATATATCATCAAGGTATCTGAAATAGTACAATGGTGTTTTTTTGCAGGAGGTCAGAGCTGAGGTCTCCCAGTCTGCCATGAAGATATCTGCATAGGCCGGGGCAAACTTCTTACCCATTGCTGTGCCTTTGATTTGTAAGTAGAATTTCTCATCAAACTCAAAGTCATTTCTCCTCAGATTGATGTCCAGGAGTTGAAGAAGTTCTTTTTCCGGTCTCCTTTTGTTTGGGTATTTCCTGAATATTTCTTTAACGGCTTGAATGCCCTCATTGGTGTCAATATTAGTGTATAGACTGTCAACATCTAATGTGAATAGCATAGCCCCTGTAGGGATGTGTAGTTGTTTCACCGTATTGACAAAGTGGTATGTGTCCTTGATGTAACTGGGGTGTTTGTTAGATAGAGGATTCAGAAAGTGATCAATATATTCAGCTGTGTAGTAGGTTTCACTACTGCAATCTGAAACGATCGGCCTTCCTGGGGGGACTTCATGTGGTCTACTCCATTTTGTGGGTTCTTTGTGAATCTTGGGTAGCATGTAAAATATTCTGGCTCTCGGATTCCCTGTCCCATTCAAGTAAGTCTGTTGTTTTTTGTTTATGAATTTCTTTTCAACTAGTTTGTTTGTGATGGCTTGTACTAGATTTATTGTTTCTGGGAAAATGGGTTTATCCAATTTAGTATAATATTTTATATCCTCCAGTTGTCTGAGTCCTTCCCATAGATATTGTTCTCTATCTAAGATGACAATAGCACTGCCCTTATCTGCTGGTTTAATGATAATATCTTGATTATTCATTAATTGTCTCATAGCCTTTACTTCTTGTTTGCTGAGATTGTCTTTTGGTATTTGGACCTTGAAACTCTTATTGAAGTATTTTTCATCCAGTTGGATGAGTTTACTCACTTCCTTGGGTAATTGTTCCAGTTCTGGAGACCAATTTGATTTGGGTGTGAATAAGGGGATTTCTGTGTCTCCCTCATCTTGGAAGTATGTGGCCAATTTGATTTTTCTGTGGTATTGTTGTAAATCCCACTTGGTTTGTTCCACCATATCTTTATTTGATCCCCGAGTGGGGATGAAAGTTAGGCCTTTGTTGAGTAAAGCTATTTGAGCAGCAGTGGGAGAGGGTTAGGGTTAGGGTTAGGGTTAGGGTTAGGGTTAGGGTTAGGGTTAGGGTTAGGGTTAGGGTTAGGGTTAGGGTTAGGTTAGGGTTAGGGTTAGGGTTAGGGTTAGGGTTAGGGTTAGGGTTAGGGTTAGGGTTAGGGTTAGGGTTAGGGTTAGGGTTAGGGTTAGGGTTAGGGTTAGGGTTAGGGTTAGGGTTAGGGTTAGGGTTAGGGTTAGGGTTAGGGTTAGGGTTAGGGTTAGGGTTAGGGTTAGGGTTGGGTTAAGACTCAACTACTCCAGGCTTTTTCTATTCGTACAGTTACGCCAAAGAAATAGACCCCTGTACAAGATGCCTCTCCAGTGAGTAGCGGAAAACACGGGCCGTCGCATATTTCCCTGACCATTGACCTCTGATGAGTTAATCCCCTTTAAAATTACAATTTACCAAAAAAGAAACTTGACAAATTCAAAATAGAATTTGAGAGTTCTTATAATCATAATAATAATAATATTATTATTAATAATGATGATGATAATAATAATAATAATAATAATAATAATAATAATAATAGCAATAATACTATTACTATTTTTGCCTTAGCCCAATCTCAAGCGCGCGCCGCAGGCGCGCGCCACATATGGATCGGAGCTACGTACACCAGGACATTCTCAGATTTCCTCTCTCTGTTCAAAAGTGGAAATATATCCCAACTAAATGCCAAGTGGTTTGAAGTGAAATACACAACTAGGTCAGAGGTCATTTCTTGACTCAAGTTGCCAAGGATGGAGGAATGCCCACCCAGAACTTGAAAAAACAACCAGAGAAGCCCCTCTAAAGCCAGCCCTGCACTCAACCTCCTAATAAGCTATCAACAAAATGCCACCATAGGTTATTAGTTCTGATATAAACTGTCAAATAAGTCTAAAATGTTAGAGCAAGGTCGTCAGTTGTGTTAAACATGTGTTCATCGTCCGTTTCTGCCTCCATAACACAAGACGGACTCCCAACATGCTAGGCCATCCTGGGAGATCAACCCCAGGATGCCTTGCTCTATGTCCAATTAAAGTGCCTCTAAGATTCGGCTTTGATAACTTATTTTATGCTCAGGGGTCATGAGCCGTTCCACACACCAAGAAGAAAGCAAGTTGCTATCCTGTACTATTGTTTACAAAGTTTGCCAAAGTTGCCACAGTTCTCCCAATTAAATCATCTCATACAGAAAGAACTCTGTAGGGGTCAATGGCCCATGTGTTTTGATTTATGCGTCTGAAAAGCGTCAAATAACGCTGTCTGACACACTCTCAAATGAGCCACACTCCCTATTTAAGGATCTGTAGAAACTTTTCAAAGGAAAAAGAAATAGATGCAATATAGCATGTTGTAATGTTTGAGCCTTCCACAGTTCTCCCAATTAAATCATTTCATACAGAAAGACTATGTAGGGGTCGATGGCCCGTTTGTCCTGAGTTATGCGTCTGAAAAGCGTCAAATAACGCTGTCTGACGCACTGTCAGTGAGCTCACGAGATGCCACACTCCCTATTTAAGGATCTGCAGAAACTTTTCAAAGGAAAAAGGAATGGATGCAATGTGTATGTTGTAATGTTTGAAGCTAACCTCCAGTAAAAGACTTTTGGTTCCTTTTAAGATTGCATAAACCAATAGCAATCACCATTTGCGTGCTGTCCCAACTGAGACCCAAATGGCAGATATACTTACAATATCCCAAACCGGATCTGGCTATCTGTTAAAGATCTTTCCACCAAATCCAGAATTGGCCGATTGAAAAGATGCAAAATCATTTTTCCTCTCGTCAGAGAGCGAACAGATGATTTTGCAGTCTAAACCACGGGGTAACAGCTTCGGTCGCAACAGGCAGGAACAGGAAGTCGACAGCCGGATCCGGAAACGCCCACAGGAGCCTGAGAGCAGCTAGAGAAGAGCTTATGAGAGCTTCATGAGAGATATATGGACTTATGAGAGCCACATAATGCATGGGGAGAAAGGTCAAATATGGCTAAAATAATACAATATTGTATAAATTATGTTAATCTGATAATTCTGAGTCATAATTCCAAACCGGGGTTAAGGCTCGTCAGAGCCTTCCTTGTACCAACTCTGGAATCAGACTCGAGAAGAACCAGAGGCTAAAATCAGCCTTTTCTGCCACAAAATTAATTAATAATTTGGTAAATCTGATAATTCTGAGTCATAATTCCGACCGGGGTTGAGGCTCGTCAGAGCCTCCCTTTGTACCAACTCTGGAATCAGACTCGAGAAAAACCAGAGGCTGAAATCAGCCTTTTCTAATAAAAAATAAAAAAATAAAAAAATAATAAAAAAATAAAAAATAAAAAAATAAATTAAAATTAGAATTAAATTTAAAATAATAATAATATGGTCTTACATTTGTGCCAGGAGATTACCTCGTCAGAGGTCAACCTATCCAGGCCAAAATGCAGCCATAAGTCAACTAGGACTTAACAAACTTGAAAAACATATAATTCTATTAGAATTACAATTTTCCAAATTATTTTTGATTAGACAAGATCTCAGAAGTAAAACCCACCATTGAACAATGGTTAGTTTTCTTCCTGCTGCCGGGAACTTCAAGACAAGTCAAAGACAAGTCTCTACTGCCAGTTTGCATGAGATCGGATTTGATTTAACATGGGTTTTTCCATCGGAGTCATGAATGAAACTGACAGTATGACTGCTGGTGTTGTTATGTAATAAATGAATATGTCATATTATATATAATTCGGAAGCTGCTCCAGTAGCTGATTCCAAATATGTATTTTAAAAGATTGGCAGAATAATTATTACCAAGTTATTAACAATATTAAAACCTCTCCTGTAGTCCCAAGTGCATCATGGGACATCTATGCAAATTCGGAAGAAAAGGTAACTCCCTTTATGCAAATATAATTTTTCGCCCCCGTGACCCGGATTCGAACTCACAATCCCCAGTTGATGAGACCACACTCTTACCCCTGCTCCATTGATCTGTATAGAAAAACATGTTGGTTTCTTTGTTATATCTCATCCCATTGAGAATGTTTAAATAGTTTAAAAAGTTTAAAGTGACCAAAATGTTATATTGAGAAGTAGAAAATAGGTTTTTAAACCGCATATAGCGCTAAAATTAGGGTTATTCTGTTAGGAAAAAATAATTTAATTTTCCTTCCATGACAGGGACACGAACCCACGACCCCTAGATTACCAACTGGGAATTTTACCACTAAACTATAGAGTCTTTTAGGGTGAAGCATTGTGAGGTGAGGAGGAGGGAGAAGAGGAGAAGAAGAGAGGGGAGGAAAAGAGAGGGGGAGAGGAGAAGAGAGGAGGAGGAAAGGGGGAGAAGAGGGAAAGAGAGGTGAAAAGGAGAAGAGAGGGAGAAAAGAGGTGAGAAGGGGGAAAGAAGAGGAGAGAGATGAAAGGGAGAGGAGAAGGGGAGAGGGGGGAGAGAGGTGAGGAGGAAAAAGGAGAGGGAGGAGGAGAAGAGGAGAGGAGAAGGAAAAAGAGGTGGGAAGAAGAAGAGGAAAAAAGAGGAAAATAATGGCCAATATAATTCTTCTCCCGTGACCCGGATTCGAACTCACAATCCCCGGTTGATGAGACCACATTCTTACCACTGCTCCATGGAGCTGTATAGAAAAACCTATTGGTTTCTCCATTACATACCATCCTATTAAGAATGTTAGAGTGGTTTAATAAGTTTAAAGTGTCCAATTGTTGTATTGATAAGTGGAAAATAGGTTTTTTAACCCGTATATAGGGCTAAGGTAGGGTTATTCTGTTAAGAAAAAATAATTTAATTTAATGTTCCATGACGGGGGATTGAACCTGTGATCCTCTGTAGACAAGACCAGATTCCTACCGTCATGCCACCGAGTTGTATGGAAAAGAAGGCCAGTTTTCACTCCATGTGTTAAGGAGAGAAGAGGAGAGAGATGAAAAAGGAGAGAAGAGGGGGAGAGGGGGGAGAAAGGTGAGGAGGAGAGAGGAAAGGGAGGAGAATAAGAGGAGAGGAGAAAGAAAAAAGAGGTGTGAAGAAGAGGAGGAAAATAATAGAGAAGAGAAAAATAAAAAGGGGGGGGGGGGGGGGGGGGGGGTAGGTTTAGGTTTGGGGTAGGGAGAAGAAGAGAGGGGAGGAAAAGAGAGGGGGAGAGGAGAAGAGAGGAGGAGGAGAGGGGGAGAAGAGGGAAAGAGAGGTGAAAAGGAGAAGAGAGGGAGAAAAGAGGTGAGAAGGGGGAAAGAAGAGGAGAGAGATGAAAGGGAGAGGAGAAGGGGAGAGGGGGAAGAGAGGTGAGGAGGAAAAAGGAGAGGGAGGAGGAGAAGAGGAGAGGAGAAGGAAAAAGAGGTGGGAAGAAGAAGAGGAAAAAAGAGGAAAATAATGGCCAATATAATTCTTCTCCCGTGACCCGGATTCGAACTCACAATCCCCGGTTGATGAGACCACATTCTTACCACTGCTCCATGGAGCTGTATAGAAAAACCTATTGGTTTCTCCATTACATACCATCCCATTAAGAGTGTTAGAATGGTTTAATAAGTTTAAAGTGTCCAATTGTTGTATTGATAAGTGGAAAATAGGTTTTTTAACCCGTATATAGGGCTAAGGTAGGGTTATTTTTTAAGAAAAAATAATTTAATTTAATGTTCCATGACGGGGGATTGAACCTGTGATCCTCTGTAGACAAGACCAGATTCCTACCGTCATGCCACCGAGTTGTATGGAAAAGAAGGCCAGTTTTCACTCCATGTGTTAAGGAGAGAAGAGGAGAGAGATGAAAAAGGAGAGAAGAGGGGGAGAGGGGGGAGAAAGGTGAGGAGGAGAGAGGAAAGGGAGGAGAAGAAGAGGAGAGGAGAAGGAAAAAAGAGGTGTGAAGAAAAGGAGGAAAATAATAGAGAGGAGAAAAATAAAAGGGGGGGGGGGGGGGGGGGGGTTTAGGTTTGGGGTAGGGTTAAGGTTTAAGGTAGGGTTAGTGTAGGGTTTAGGGTTAGGGTTAGGGGTTAGAGTTAGGGTTAGAGTAGGGTTTAGGGTTAGGGTTAGGGGTTAGGGTTAGGGTTAGGGTTAGGAAATATTTTTTTTAATAAATAAGGAATGGTTAGGGTTAGAGCTCTTTAAACAGGGCTAGGCTTTATATTAGAGTGAAGTTGAGCTTTATGTTTAAGCTCATCATCAGGATTATGGTTAGGTTTAGGGCCAGCTCCAGGAGCTAAGGTTGGGGACGGGGATCAGTCTAGGTTGGCTAGAGAACCAACAAAAGTGAATTTAATACTTATTTTCTGAAGAGAGAGGAAAAAGGAGGAAACCAGATGAAGTGGCAATATCTTATAGACTATGAGGAAACTCGTCAGTAATGCGGAACAATGGTTCGGCGATCCGGGGCACAGGTTGGTTAGGGTTGGGTTAAGACTCAACTACTCCAGGCTTTTTCTATTCGTACAGTTACGCCAAAGAAATAGACCCCTGTACAAGATGCCTCTCCAGTGAGTAGCGGAAAACACGGGCCGTCGCATATTTCCCTGACCATTGACCTCTGATGAGTTAATCCCCTTTAAAATTACAATTTACCAAAAAAGAAACTTGACAAATTCAAAATAGAATTTGAGAGTTCTTATAATCATAATAATAATAATATTATTATTAATAATGATGATGATAATAATAATAATAATAATAATAATAATAATAATAATAGCAATAATACTATTACTATTTTTGCCTTAGCCCAATCTCAAGCGCGCGCCGCAGGCGCGCGCCACATATGGATCGGAGCTACGTACACCAGGACATTCTCAGATTTCCTCTCTCTGTTCAAAAGTGGAAATATATCCCAACTAAATGCCAAGTGGTTTGAAGTGAAATACACAACTAGGTCAGAGGTCATTTCTTGACTCAAGTTGCCAAGGATGGAGGAATGCCCACCCAGAACTTGAAAAAACAACCAGAGAAGCCCCTCTAAAGCCAGCCCTGCACTCAACCTCCTAATAAGCTATCAACAAAATGCCACCATAGGTTATTAGTTCTGATATAAACTGTCAAATAAGTCTAAAATGTTAGAGCAAGGTCGTCAGTTGTGTTAAACATGTGTTCATCGTCCGTTTCTGCCTCCATAACACAAGACGGACTCCCAACATGCTAGGCCATCCTGGGAGATCAACCCCAGGATGCCTTGCTCTATGTCCAATTAAAGTGCCTCTAAGATTCGGCTTTGATAACTTATTTTATGCTCAGGGGTCATGAGCCGTTCCACACACCAAGAAGAAAGCAAGTTGCTATCCTGTACTATTGTTTACAAAGTTTGCCAAAGTTGCCACAGTTCTCCCAATTAAATCATCTCATACAGAAAGAACTCTGTAGGGGTCAATGGCCCATGTGTTTTGATTTATGCGTCTGAAAAGCGTCAAATAACGCTGTCTGACACACTCTCAAATGAGCCACACTCCCTATTTAAGGATCTGTAGAAACTTTTCAAAGGAAAAAGAAATAGATGCAATATAGCATGTTGTAATGTTTGAGCCTTCCACAGTTCTCCCAATTAAATCATTTCATACAGAAAGACTATGTAGGGGTCGATGGCCCGTTTGTCCTGAGTTATGCGTCTGAAAAGCGTCAAATAACGCTGTCTGACGCACTGTCAGTGAGCTCACGAGATGCCACACTCCCTATTTAAGGATCTGCAGAAACTTTTCAAAGGAAAAAGGAATGGATGCAATGTGTATGTTGTAATGTTTGAAGCTAACCTCCAGTAAAAGACTTTTGGTTCCTTTTAAGATTGCATAAACCAATAGCAATCACCATTTGCGTGCTGTCCCAACTGAGACCCAAATGGCAGATATACTTACAATATCCCAAACCGGATCTGGCTATCTGTTAAAGATCTTTCCACCAAATCCAGAATTGGCCGATTGAAAAGATGCAAAATCATTTTTCCTCTCGTCAGAGAGCGAACAGATGATTTTGCAGTCTAAACCACGGGGTAACAGCTTCGGTCGCAACAGGCAGGAACAGGAAGTCGACAGCCGGATCCGGAAACGCCCACAGGAGCCTGAGAGCAGCTAGAGAAGAGCTTATGAGAGCTTCATGAGAGATATATGGACTTATGAGAGCCACATAATGCATGGGGAGAAAGGTCAAATATGGCTAAAATAATACAATATTGTATAAATTATGTTAATCTGATAATTCTGAGTCATAATTCCAAACCGGGGTTAAGGCTCGTCAGAGCCTTCCTTGTACCAACTCTGGAATCAGACTCGAGAAGAACCAGAGGCTAAAATCAGCCTTTTCTGCCACAAAATTAATTAATAATTTGGTAAATCTGATAATTCTGAGTCATAATTCCGACCGGGGTTGAGGCTCGTCAGAGCCTCCCTTTGTACCAACTCTGGAATCAGACTCGAGAAAAACCAGAGGCTGAAATCAGCCTTTTCTAATAAAAAATAAAAAAATAAAAAAATAATAAAAAAATAAAAAATAAAAAAATAAATTAAAATTAGAATTAAATTTAAAATAATAATAATATGGTCTTACATTTGTGCCAGGAGATTACCTCGTCAGAGGTCAACCTATCCAGGCCAAAATGCAGCCATAAGTCAACTAGGACTTAACAAACTTGAAAAACATATAATTCTATTAGAATTACAATTTTCCAAATTATTTTTGATTAGACAAGATCTCAGAAGTAAAACCCACCATTGAACAATGGTTAGTTTTCTTCCTGCTGCCGGGAACTTCAAGACAAGTCAAAGACAAGTCTCTACTGCCAGTTTGCATGAGATCGGATTTGATTTAACATGGGTTTTTCCATCGGAGTCATGAATGAAACTGACAGTATGACTGCTGGTGTTGTTATGTAATAAATGAATATGTCATATTATATATAATTCGGAAGCTGCTCCAGTAGCTGATTCCAAATATGTATTTTAAAAGATTGGCAGAATAATTATTACCAAGTTATTAACAATATTAAAACCTCTCCTGTAGTCCCAAGTGCATCATGGGACATCTATGCAAATTCGGAAGAAAAGGTAACTCCCTTTATGCAAATATAATTTTTCGCCCCCGTGACCCGGATTCGAACTCACAATCCCCAGTTGATGAGACCACACTCTTACCCCTGCTCCATTGATCTGTATAGAAAAACATGTTGGTTTCTTTGTTATATCTCATCCCATTGAGAATGTTTAAATAGTTTAAAAAGTTTAAAGTGACCAAAATGTTATATTGAGAAGTAGAAAATAGGTTTTTAAACCGCATATAGCGCTAAAATTAGGGTTATTCTGTTAGGAAAAAATAATTTAATTTTCCTTCCATGACAGGGACACGAACCCACGACCCCTAGATTACCAACTGGGAATTTTACCACTAAACTATAGAGTCTTTTAGGGTGAAGCATTGTGAGGTGAGGAGGAGGGAGAAGAGGAGAAGAAGAGAGGGGAGGAAAAGAGAGGGGGAGAGGAGAAGAGAGGAGGAGGAAAGGGGGAGAAGAGGGAAAGAGAGGTGAAAAGGAGAAGAGAGGGAGAAAAGAGGTGAGAAGGGGGAAAGAAGAGGAGAGAGATGAAAGGGAGAGGAGAAGGGGAGAGGGGGGAGAGAGGTGAGGAGGAAAAAGGAGAGGGAGGAGGAGAAGAGGAGAGGAGAAGGAAAAAGAGGTGGGAAGAAGAAGAGGAAAAAAGAGGAAAATAATGGCCAATATAATTCTTCTCCCGTGACCCGGATTCGAACTCACAATCCCCGGTTGATGAGACCACATTCTTACCACTGCTCCATGGAGCTGTATAGAAAAACCTATTGGTTTCTCCATTACATACCATCCTATTAAGAATGTTAGAGTGGTTTAATAAGTTTAAAGTGTCCAATTGTTGTATTGATAAGTGGAAAATAGGTTTTTTAACCCGTATATAGGGCTAAGGTAGGGTTATTCTGTTAAGAAAAAATAATTTAATTTAATGTTCCATGACGGGGGATTGAACCTGTGATCCTCTGTAGACAAGACCAGATTCCTACCGTCATGCCACCGAGTTGTATGGAAAAGAAGGCCAGTTTTCACTCCATGTGTTAAGGAGAGAAGAGGAGAGAGATGAAAAAGGAGAGAAGAGGGGGAGAGGGGGGAGAAAGGTGAGGAGGAGAGAGGAAAGGGAGGAGAATAAGAGGAGAGGAGAAAGAAAAAAGAGGTGTGAAGAAGAGGAGGAAAATAATAGAGAAGAGAAAAATAAAAAGGGGGGGGGGGGGGGGGGGGGGGTAGGTTTAGGTTTGGGGTAGGGAGAAGAAGAGAGGGGAGGAAAAGAGAGGGGGAGAGGAGAAGAGAGGAGGAGGAGAGGGGGAGAAGAGGGAAAGAGAGGTGAAAAGGAGAAGAGAGGGAGAAAAGAGGTGAGAAGGGGGAAAGAAGAGGAGAGAGATGAAAGGGAGAGGAGAAGGGGAGAGGGGGAAGAGAGGTGAGGAGGAAAAAGGAGAGGGAGGAGGAGAAGAGGAGAGGAGAAGGAAAAAGAGGTGGGAAGAAGAAGAGGAAAAAAGAGGAAAATAATGGCCAATATAATTCTTCTCCCGTGACCCGGATTCGAACTCACAATCCCCGGTTGATGAGACCACATTCTTACCACTGCTCCATGGAGCTGTATAGAAAAACCTATTGGTTTCTCCATTACATACCATCCCATTAAGAGTGTTAGAATGGTTTAATAAGTTTAAAGTGTCCAATTGTTGTATTGATAAGTGGAAAATAGGTTTTTTAACCCGTATATAGGGCTAAGGTAGGGTTATTTTTTAAGAAAAAATAATTTAATTTAATGTTCCATGACGGGGGATTGAACCTGTGATCCTCTGTAGACAAGACCAGATTCCTACCGTCATGCCACCGAGTTGTATGGAAAAGAAGGCCAGTTTTCACTCCATGTGTTAAGGAGAGAAGAGGAGAGAGATGAAAAAGGAGAGAAGAGGGGGAGAGGGGGGAGAAAGGTGAGGAGGAGAGAGGAAAGGGAGGAGAAGAAGAGGAGAGGAGAAGGAAAAAAGAGGTGTGAAGAAAAGGAGGAAAATAATAGAGAGGAGAAAAATAAAAGGGGGGGGGGGGGGGGGGGGGTTTAGGTTTGGGGTAGGGTTAAGGTTTAAGGTAGGGTTAGTGTAGGGTTTAGGGTTAGGGTTAGGGGTTAGAGTTAGGGTTAGAGTAGGGTTTAGGGTTAGGGTTAGGGGTTAGGGTTAGGGTTAGGGTTAGGAAATATTTTTTTTAATAAATAAGGAATGGTTAGGGTTAGAGCTCTTTAAACAGGGCTAGGCTTTATATTAGAGTGAAGTTGAGCTTTATGTTTAAGCTCATCATCAGGATTATGGTTAGGTTTAGGGCCAGCTCCAGGAGCTAAGGTTGGGGACGGGGATCAGTCTAGGTTGGCTAGAGAACCAACAAAAGTGAATTTAATACTTATTTTCTGAAGAGAGAGGAAAAAGGAGGAAACCAGATGAAGTGGCAATATCTTATAGACTATGAGGAAACTCGTCAGTAATGCGGAACAATGGTTCGGCGATCCGGGGCACAGGTTGGTTAGGGTTGGGTTAAGACTCAACTACTCCAGGCTTTTTCTATTCGTACAGTTACGCCAAAGAAATAGACCCCTGTACAAGATGCCTCTCCAGTGAGTAGCGGAAAACACGGGCCGTCGCATATTTCCCTGACCATTGACCTCTGATGAGTTAATCCCCTTTAAAATTACAATTTACCAAAAAAGAAACTTGACAAATTCAAAATAGAATTTGAGAGTTCTTATAATCATAATAATAATAATATTATTATTAATAATGATGATGATAATAATAATAATAATAATAATAATAATAATAATAATAGCAATAATACTATTACTATTTTTGCCTTAGCCCAATCTCAAGCGCGCGCCGCAGGCGCGCGCCACATATGGATCGGAGCTACGTACACCAGGACATTCTCAGATTTCCTCTCTCTGTTCAAAAGTGGAAATATATCCCAACTAAATGCCAAGTGGTTTGAAGTGAAATACACAACTAGGTCAGAGGTCATTTCTTGACTCAAGTTGCCAAGGATGGAGGAATGCCCACCCAGAACTTGAAAAAACAACCAGAGAAGCCCCTCTAAAGCCAGCCCTGCACTCAACCTCCTAATAAGCTATCAACAAAATGCCACCATAGGTTATTAGTTCTGATATAAACTGTCAAATAAGTCTAAAATGTTAGAGCAAGGTCGTCAGTTGTGTTAAACATGTGTTCATCGTCCGTTTCTGCCTCCATAACACAAGACGGACTCCCAACATGCTAGGCCATCCTGGGAGATCAACCCCAGGATGCCTTGCTCTATGTCCAATTAAAGTGCCTCTAAGATTCGGCTTTGATAACTTATTTTATGCTCAGGGGTCATGAGCCGTTCCACACACCAAGAAGAAAGCAAGTTGCT
The DNA here is from genome assembly GCF_964638095.1 of Poromitra crassiceps. Classification (NCBI taxonomy): domain Eukaryota; kingdom Metazoa; phylum Chordata; class Actinopteri; order Beryciformes; family Melamphaidae; genus Poromitra; species Poromitra crassiceps. Next base: position 18,315 of record NW_028151650.1, on the reverse strand, counting down.
ATCCTGTACTATTGTTTACAAAGTTTGCCAAAGTTGCCACAGTTCTCCCAATTAAATCATCTCATACAGAAAGAACTCTGTAGGGGTCAATGGCCCATGTGTTTTGATTTATGCGTCTGAAAAGCGTCAAATAACGCTGTCTGACACACTCTCAAATGAGCCACACTCCCTATTTAAGGATCTGTAGAAACTTTTCAAAGGAAAAAGAAATAGATGCAATATAGCATGTTGTAATGTTTGAGCCTTCCACAGTTCTCCCAATTAAATCATTTCATACAGAAAGACTATGTAGGGGTCGATGGCCCGTTTGTCCTGAGTTATGCGTCTGAAAAGCGTCAAATAACGCTGTCTGACGCACTGTCAGTGAGCTCACGAGATGCCACACTCCCTATTTAAGGATCTGCAGAAACTTTTCAAAGGAAAAAGGAATGGATGCAATGTGTATGTTGTAATGTTTGAAGCTAACCTCCAGTAAAAGACTTTTGGTTCCTTTTAAGATTGCATAAACCAATAGCAATCACCATTTGCGTGCTGTCCCAACTGAGACCCAAATGGCAGATATACTTACAATATCCCAAACCGGATCTGGCTATCTGTTAAAGATCTTTCCACCAAATCCAGAATTGGCCGATTGAAAAGATGCAAAATCATTTTTCCTCTCGTCAGAGAGCGAACAGATGATTTTGCAGTCTAAACCACGGGGTAACAGCTTCGGTCGCAACAGGCAGGAACAGGAAGTCGACAGCCGGATCCGGAAACGCCCACAGGAGCCTGAGAGCAGCTAGAGAAGAGCTTATGAGAGCTTCATGAGAGATATATGGACTTATGAGAGCCACATAATGCATGGGGAGAAAGGTCAAATATGGCTAAAATAATACAATATTGTATAAATTATGTTAATCTGATAATTCTGAGTCATAATTCCAAACCGGGGTTAAGGCTCGTCAGAGCCTTCCTTGTACCAACTCTGGAATCAGACTCGAGAAGAACCAGAGGCTAAAATCAGCCTTTTCTGCCACAAAATTAATTAATAATTTGGTAAATCTGATAATTCTGAGTCATAATTCCGACCGGGGTTGAGGCTCGTCAGAGCCTCCCTTTGTACCAACTCTGGAATCAGACTCGAGAAAAACCAGAGGCTGAAATCAGCCTTTTCTAATAAAAAATAAAAAAATAAAAAAATAATAAAAAAATAAAAAATAAAAAAATAAATTAAAATTAGAATTAAATTTAAAATAATAATAATATGGTCTTACATTTGTGCCAGGAGATTACCTCGTCAGAGGTCAACCTATCCAGGCCAAAATGCAGCCATAAGTCAACTAGGACTTAACAAACTTGAAAAACATATAATTCTATTAGAATTACAATTTTCCAAATTATTTTTGATTAGACAAGATCTCAGAAGTAAAACCCACCATTGAACAATGGTTAGTTTTCTTCCTGCTGCCGGGAACTTCAAGACAAGTCAAAGACAAGTCTCTACTGCCAGTTTGCATGAGATCGGATTTGATTTAACATGGGTTTTTCCATCGGAGTCATGAATGAAACTGACAGTATGACTGCTGGTGTTGTTATGTAATAAATGAATATGTCATATTATATATAATTCGGAAGCTGCTCCAGTAGCTGATTCCAAATATGTATTTTAAAAGATTGGCAGAATAATTATTACCAAGTTATTAACAATATTAAAACCTCTCCTGTAGTCCCAAGTGCATCATGGGACATCTATGCAAATTCGGAAGAAAAGGTAACTCCCTTTATGCAAATATAATTTTTCGCCCCCGTGACCCGGATTCGAACTCACAATCCCCAGTTGATGAGACCACACTCTTACCCCTGCTCCATTGATCTGTATAGAAAAACATGTTGGTTTCTTTGTTATATCTCATCCCATTGAGAATGTTTAAATAGTTTAAAAAGTTTAAAGTGACCAAAATGTTATATTGAGAAGTAGAAAATAGGTTTTTAAACCGCATATAGCGCTAAAATTAGGGTTATTCTGTTAGGAAAAAATAATTTAATTTTCCTTCCATGACAGGGACACGAACCCACGACCCCTAGATTACCAACTGGGAATTTTACCACTAAACTATAGAGTCTTTTAGGGTGAAGCATTGTGAGGTGAGGAGGAGGGAGAAGAGGAGAAGAAGAGAGGGGAGGAAAAGAGAGGGGGAGAGGAGAAGAGAGGAGGAGGAAAGGGGGAGAAGAGGGAAAGAGAGGTGAAAAGGAGAAGAGAGGGAGAAAAGAGGTGAGAAGGGGGAAAGAAGAGGAGAGAGATGAAAGGGAGAGGAGAAGGGGAGAGGGGGGAGAGAGGTGAGGAGGAAAAAGGAGAGGGAGGAGGAGAAGAGGAGAGGAGAAGGAAAAAGAGGTGGGAAGAAGAAGAGGAAAAAAGAGGAAAATAATGGCCAATATAATTCTTCTCCCGTGACCCGGATTCGAACTCACAATCCCCGGTTGATGAGACCACATTCTTACCACTGCTCCATGGAGCTGTATAGAAAAACCTATTGGTTTCTCCATTACATACCATCCTATTAAGAATGTTAGAGTGGTTTAATAAGTTTAAAGTGTCCAATTGTTGTATTGATAAGTGGAAAATAGGTTTTTTAACCCGTATATAGGGCTAAGGTAGGGTTATTCTGTTAAGAAAAAATAATTTAATTTAATGTTCCATGACGGGGGATTGAACCTGTGATCCTCTGTAGACAAGACCAGATTCCTACCGTCATGCCACCGAGTTGTATGGAAAAGAAGGCCAGTTTTCACTCCATGTGTTAAGGAGAGAAGAGGAGAGAGATGAAAAAGGAGAGAAGAGGGGGAGAGGGGGGAGAAAGGTGAGGAGGAGAGAGGAAAGGGAGGAGAATAAGAGGAGAGGAGAAAGAAAAAAGAGGTGTGAAGAAGAGGAGGAAAATAATAGAGAAGAGAAAAATAAAAAGGGGGGGGGGGGGGGGGGGGGGGTAGGTTTAGGTTTGGGGTAGGGAGAAGAAGAGAGGGGAGGAAAAGAGAGGGGGAGAGGAGAAGAGAGGAGGAGGAGAGGGGGAGAAGAGGGAAAGAGAGGTGAAAAGGAGAAGAGAGGGAGAAAAGAGGTGAGAAGGGGGAAAGAAGAGGAGAGAGATGAAAGGGAGAGGAGAAGGGGAGAGGGGGAAGAGAGGTGAGGAGGAAAAAGGAGAGGGAGGAGGAGAAGAGGAGAGGAGAAGGAAAAAGAGGTGGGAAGAAGAAGAGGAAAAAAGAGGAAAATAATGGCCAATATAATTCTTCTCCCGTGACCCGGATTCGAACTCACAATCCCCGGTTGATGAGACCACATTC